>NC_068984.1:145615370-145616700 GCF_001194135.2 Octopus bimaculoides | reverse complement strand
ACACACACACACACACACACACACACACACACACACACACACACACACACACATATATATACAGATATCACGTATAGAAATATACTAAAGTATAATTTCAAAATGTGTGCGTCTTACCATACATGCAGTAAAGACAGCCAATGCACCTGTGGTGTTAGGTAATTCTCATATGTAAATGTTATGCATTTAATTATGCCGGATCTTAGCAAGTGGGCATTGAAGAATTCTTTAATACGAGAAAGGTGGTGATTGTTAAAAGAGATTGCTAGAAAGAGCACCATATAATCTCTCAAATCACATCCTATGGTTATTGAAAAAAAAGAAGGGCAGATTTGATAATGTTATCCTACATCCACAAAAAAGTGGAAGGTACTCAAGGATGGGTCACCAGTCAGCGGAGGCTTGCTCGGTCAAGGCTGATTTTATACTAAGCAGCAGCAACAGAAGCAGCAGTAACAACAACAACAACGACGATGACGACAACATCGAAGACATCATCACCACCACTATCACCACCATCATCAACAACAGCATCTTCTACTGCTGCTGCTGCTGCTGCTACTACTACTACTACTACTACTACTACTACTGCAGATACAAATGATACATTGTGATTGGTCAGTTAGCAAACTACCAATGAGGTTGATATTTAATAAACATGATATCTGGAAACACTTATTCGAGAAGGAAAATCAATGTTAGTCATTGATTAATGTTGTTTTGAGTTTTTCTCCCAGTAAGGGGCGGGCGATAAACTCAAGACATATTTCAGTCTTATTCGACCTCTTCAGCAAAACGCTGACTATCATCATGCTTACCAAAGTAATGCTGAGATTACAATTATTTAGTGATACACACAGCCATTATGGATTATTACAAAGGATTTTACTATGAATTAATATTATTTTTTCAAAATTTCTAGCCCAATTTTGTACCAATACACATCTATACCAGTAATCTTTTAAACAAAATCTTTATAATACGATTTTAGATAGCATCTCTTTCGATTGACTACACGGAAAATCATCCTTTTCTCTGACGAATGGCTGTATTATCTAATAATGATTATCAATTTTGGATTTCATTTTGATGGGTAATACATTCATGAAACGATCATAAGATATCTCAAACCTTTTTAAATAACCATACTTTATATATTTATCTATTAATACACTATTATTCATATTATGGACGTATATCTTCTGTGATTTTTTGACGTAATTTTTCCTGCTTTTACTTTATAGTATATAATCGCTCTGATTAAATCTTTGAATACTTTTAAGGTTTCAGATATTTCTCATACCAAGAGCACTTATCTGAAATCCAGCAC
>NC_068984.1:145609835-145613957 GCF_001194135.2 Octopus bimaculoides | reverse complement strand
CCGATGTCAGATTTTTTTAAAACGACGTAGAAAGCTGTGCTGCACCCCACATTGTGCAGCTGCAAAGCAACACAGAAAATATCTGTTTTTATATGAAAAACATGCGAAAGTTTCTGATGGCAGCCTTCAGCCTAAATATTCTGAAATACGTAAAACAGACCCGTTACTAAAAAATAAAAAATGCCCCTTAGCCAATAGTTATTAAACTAACAAATACGAGATCCGCATCAAATGATTATTTTCTTTTAGTTCTCTTTTCACCTTTTACAAATAAGAAAGGAAACAAAAAAAAAAAAAGAGAATCTGAAAGATACTTTGCGTCCATAATATTCCTCTTTCTTCGCTATGGCAGTGAACGAGTTTAAAAACTTTAACCCTTTACCTTTCTTATGTATCACATGCGATACACAGCACATATTTCTTTGGCGTTTGTGCATCATTATATGAAACATGTTTCCAATATTTTTTCAAGCACCAGAGTAATTTCGGACTTATGAAAGGAAAGCTTTATGTTATTCACTACGCATGAAACGAGGGTTAACTAAAAAGCTGGAAACTAGCAGAGACGTTTAGGACAAACTTATGAAACTGCTTTGGACCAGCAAAGAATTAAAACCATATTAGTTTTATTACGTACAGCTATTTATTCGCTCCCTATTCATTTCTCCCAACTGTCACGCCCTCGTGTGTGTGTCTGCTCCCCTATAAGTAATACGGATCTCAACCACACCATCAACGAATGTTATAGATAAGGGTGTTACATGTTCACTCTTTTTGCTTGAAATGTGCGTCCGTTTTTCTCATCCTTGATAAAGAGCCTATAACCCGAAATTTGAGACCTTCTTCGCGTTAACAACATTTACATGAACGACCATATTTACACAAGGATGATGTGAGACACAGACTTCTTTCAATTCTTCATTTCACCGTCCACAAAAATACAACAGCGTTCCAATAACGTTTACCCAGAAGCAAGTGCAGACTTGGCTGAGTGCTTAAGAAACTCGTTTTGCAATCACGTGGTTTCAAGTTCAGTCTCACTGCGTGGTATTTTGGGCATGTGCCTTCTATTATTTGTGGGTAAATATGGTAGACGGAAACTGTGTGGAATCTCATCGTACATATGTGTGTGTGTGTGTGTGTTTGTGTTTATGAGTATGTATGCATGCATATGTATATCTGTGTGCTTTCTCCCGCATCCCACAGCTTGACAACCGGTGTTGGTTTATTTACGTGCCGGTAACTTAATGATTTGGCAAATGAGACTGATAGAATAAGTAGCAGACTTAGAAAATAAGTACTGGGGTCTATTTGCTCGTCTAAACCCTTCAAAGTGGTGCTCCAACATGGCCGCAGTCCAAATCAACGACGAAAGAAACAAACAAAATAAGCAGCCATTTTATTAATGTTAGCGTTTCTTTTGCCTCACTAAATTCCGCCCCAAAACTCAGCTAAATCCATAAAATCGTCCTTATGGATTTAAAAACAAACACAGACAAACATATATAAAAGGTTAACCAAAGAAGAACTGCAAAATCTCAAAGACGTCTGAGACATTTGAACTTTATTGCAACCAGCATAAAGTAATATTGATTCCATTTGATAGATTTTAGTAGACCCCCCCCCCACCTCGTAGTGTATCATAGAGGAGATCCTTTCATGTGACAATCTACACAGGCATCAAAAGGCAAAAAACCATGTCATAGTTCTTACCTTCATGGAAATTCCAAAGAAGCGTTTCATAGGAATTATGAAAGAGCAATTGAAAAAGTTAAGCGCAATACTCTAACGCGTTCTTGCAGACTAAATCAGAATCGCTTTCTTCTGCTCTGATTGACATATCCCTAAGCATTATTCCGTTCTTGTTTCTATCGGAGAAGCCAACGATGTAGAGTATGAGAAGTAAAGAATAAGTGGAGAGAAGGGAATGTTTTAGAACAACCGACATAAGGAGATTGAGAAAGTAGAAGAATAATTGTTCGATTAGAGTCAGACGCCATTACAGAGTGTAGAGAGGAAATACTTCAGGACACTCACGACCAGAGAGTCTTCCATTGATATGATTATTAATTACTTAAGTAGAATATCAAAGAACGGGGACTGAAGGTGAGGGACATTTGTGTCTTTCTTGTGGACAATGAAGGAATTGAAGTGTTCTTCGAATGCAAACCGAACCCGGATGCACTGCTGTCTTGGTCATACATACACACACACACACACACACACACACACACACACACACACACATACACACACACACACACACACACATACGTACATACATATATGCATATACATATACATATTGACAACTCTTGTACTTAAAGGGTTAAAGAACCAAACAAAACAGAAAACAATTTGTATGAAGAACGAATAAAAAATGCAGTGAAACCACGTGATAAAATGCTTCTACAGAATTTCAAAACTGTGAACACATTCTCTTGAGTGAGTGATATTGAACAGAGACTGGCACAATAGAAATGGTTAAACCGAGAGAACAATCGATCTTAGCATGTCACACTTTCCTTATCCTAATTGAAACGTCATGGCAAACCATTTTTTAAAACGTATTTTTTATATATTTCTATGAAACGCAACGACGTAAAAGCCTTCTTTATAATAACACTGACGTTACGAATTAATGGAGGAAAAATAGATTTAAGATTTATCTGAATAAAAGAAAACAAATTGAAGTTAAGATGAAGAAACTCCATGAATATATTGTTTGGAGATTGGTTTCTGTGGACTTGTTGCTGGGATGAGGCGGTTGTCCTTTGGATTATTTCTATCAAATACCTGAACTCAATCAATATCTCGTTATCCTTCACTGTACGACATTTTATTAAGGTGATTCATTGACACAAGTCTGTCACCTTTGTCATTATTAAAGTCAGCTGAATTAGCTTACATTGAACGAACAGCAATAAATTAAAGATGCTCTGTGTCGTGGAAAGGTATTTTAATGGAAAAAGTGAAAACTATAGAAAACATGTTAAAGAAATACTATTGAAATGAAAGCTATAGAATAATACTAGGTTGGGTTCGAATTAAAAACGGAGAAAATATAACGAAAAGAAATAAGAAAAAGTATTAACAAATAACGACTATTTATTCAGTATTCAAACTCAGAAACCACTTATACAGGACAGCCTTATTGCGAAGACAGAACAAGGAATCTATGTACATACAGAAACTGTTAATCTGAACACAGTTTGACCACGACGATGCCAGCAGTTAATAACGATGTGGAATAGAACGGCTTAATATAATATGAGCACGATGAAAAGGAAATAAAACATGGAAAAGGATAACAGGGGAGTTATACAAATAGTCGTCTGTCTACAGCATTGTCTGTTTATCTGTCTATCCATTCATCTATCTAGACATTAATAGATTCTTTTACTTGTTTCTGTGACTGGATTTCGGCCATGCTGGAGCAGTCCAATGAAGGGTTTTGTTTATGAAATCGAGCTCAGTGTTAATTTTAAGCGCGGTATTTATTTTATCGTCTGCTTTTTGTCGAAGTCAGTTATTATCAAAAGGTGAGACAAACACAAACAAGAAAACACACACACACACACACACACAAACGCTCACGCACACACATACGCGCACACGTGCACGCATATTTACATATAGAAGCAGACATGCCTCTGTCATTAAAAGTTCGTTTTGCAAGCTCGTGGTTTCGGGTTCAGACCCACGTTGCAACACATTGGCCAATTGTCTTCCACTGCAGTTGTGAACCGACAAATGCCTTGTGAGTGAATTTGGTAGACAGAAACTGTGCGGAAACGTGTCGTATAAGTGTGTGTATGAGTGCATGTCATTGTTTTTGTGTTTGTCCTTATTACTTCTTCACAACTGTAGTCGGTTTGTTTACGTACCACGACTTAGCGCTTCACTGACGTCTATTCAGCTGAATAGAGTTACTGCTGGGCAGTCATAAAAATGTTATTCCCTGTGACATATTTCATCCGGTTTAATCGTAATTTATACGCATATATTGTTTATATAATAAATTACGCTGTGCGTATCTATGTGTGTAACAATTTTAGAGTTCGGATTCTAGAGTTAGGGTTAGTTTTAGGGTTAGGGTTAGGGTTAGGGTTACGGTTAACA
>NC_068984.1:145605185-145608860 GCF_001194135.2 Octopus bimaculoides | reverse complement strand
AATATATATATATATAATTAAAGAGAGAAATAGAGAGAGGGGAGGGAGAGAAATGTAGACAAATAAATGACTCGATATATATATAGAGATAGATAGATAGATAGATAGATAGATAGATAGATAGATAGATAGACAGACAGTTTAGAATGAGGGGAGAGGAAGAGATAGATAAATATATATACAAGAAGAAACAGATTGTTGGAGATACAGAAATACACAACTGTTATATTTTCTTTTTTTCTTCATTTATTTGTAAGGAATTAGTAAACAATAAAATCAAGCTATAGGGGAAGCCGAGACGAAGTGAAAAAGGTATTTATTATATTTGCAGTGGAACGACCGAGACAGGGAAGTTATAAAATGGTTTTGAAAGTAATGACTGAGATGAAGAGGTGATGATTCGTTGAGGTCAAGAGTAAAGGTGCTGAGTGGAAGAAAAGGTACGAGAAGTGAAAATAAAGAGAAAGATCTGATATAAAAGTCAAAAGGGGAAATTTTTCAATGAAATATTTAGCTTAAAAATAGATGTTTTTCTTTATCTGTTGAATTAATCTTCATCGACGATTGTTTAACGGCCAGGCAGACGTTTTGTGGTTAGAAATTAACTTTAGACTCTGACATCATAAAATAAGAAGGAGAGAAAGAGAGGGAAGGAGAAGAAGAGAAGAGAGGGTGGAAATGAAATAAAGAAGAAATAAAAGAAAGTGGTAGAGGGAGAAGAAAAAGGAGAAAGGGGAAAAATAACAATGCCGAAAGAAATTAATACAAAGAAATAAAAGGAAGAAAAAAAGTAGAATGAAGAAGGATAAAGGAACAGGAAAAAAAAGAAGACCAGCACCAACGATAACAAAGAGCTAACGAAGGATCTGCTATGTGGTCATCTGACTTACTAGAAATATCAACCAAATCTCCTTCAAATCATAAGCTATTGTCCATAGCAGAAGACACCCAAAGTGCCGCGTAGTGGGACTGGATCCAAAACTGAGTGGTTGCAAAACGAACTTTTTAACTACACAGCCATGCCTGCGTCTAATAAAGAACAACATTTTGGTTGTTGCTGTTGTTGTGTTAACTGAACCGAAATTTCGCATTAACAAACGATGTCAGAAAGGAAAAGGCTCTTGGAAGAAATTAGTAATGAGTGGACATGATTAATGAACGGGCCTGACCTGAGCATACACCTGTAATTGGAGAAAAAGAAATGAGAAAAGACACCTGGGAAAACAAAGCATCAGAACGCAAGACCTGGCGCCAGTCCCGTTTCTCAGTTGAAACAATTTGAGCAAAATCAACACCAACACTGGGACCGACTTCGTTCTAGCATGAAGACACGCTGGCAAAACGCTGCTTCTCTAAATGGGAACCTTACCGGTCATTGTGGTTTTGTGGTACGAAGCAAGGAAGGCCTAGCAGTCCACCCAAGAAAACACACAGTAAATAATCCACAAGCACTCAGAGTCCTCAACTTGTTCCATTTGTCAGAAGGTTTGCAAGACACCGGCTGGTCTCAAGAGCGGCCATAGAACATGATCAAAGCTTTATATTACTGAACTCTCGTCTGTCGTCCACGACAAGAGAATCCATCACACACACACACACACACACACACACACACACACACACACACACACACACACACACACACACACACACATCTGTGTGTGTGTGTGTGTGTGTGTGTATTACAGTTTAGAGCTTCAAACTGCAAAGGTGAAAAGCTGATTGTCAGTTTTATGACTGTAGCAAGATAAATGTTAATATATCTGCTGTTCTACATCATTGATTTATCAGATCTCTGTACATACGTTTTACTCTACAGACTTATCGAGTTTTCTATTTTCTCTGTTATCCTATTTATATACACACACGTACATGCCTACATCCATCCATCCATCCATACATACATACATACATATGCGTGTAGAATAAATAGGTAGAAAGACAGTGATAGATATACACATGCATACATACACACATGTATACATACATGTCTGTTTGTCTGTAAATATGTACGTTTATCTCTCTTTCTCTCTCTCTCTCTCTGTCCCCATATATATATATATATATATATATATACACACGTACACACACATACACACACAAACATCTATCTATCTATCTATCTATCTATCTATCTATCTATCTATCTATCTATCTATCTATCTATCTATACATGTGTGTGTGCGTGTATGTGTTGGCGTGTGTGTGCATGTATGTACCTTGTACCGATTCCATTATTCATTGCCAATCACTTCCCATCTAATATTGATAAATAATGAAACGACGGTAATGTTTAATTTTCTACCGAGATTATTGCTGTTCCGTCCAAACTTCCTCCGGACTGTCTGTCCAAGTCAGAAGATCTTATGGCTGTTTCAATCTTTATGAATTTCTAATTAATTATTTCTGCTGAGATTCTTAGCTTTTCAATCACACTCGAGTTTCCATTTTTCTTCCGGGTTTAATAATTATAACTTTGGTGAGTGGTGCCGAGATTCTATACCATTTTAGATCAGCAATTACTATCTTGGAGAGAGGGAAAGAGAGTGAGAGAGAGAGAGAGAGAGAGAGAGAGAGAAAGTGAGAGAAAGAGAAAGGGAGAGAAAGAGAAAGGGAGAGAAAGAGAAAGGAAGGTGAGAGAGAGAAAGCTAGAATGATTGAGAGAGAAAAGATTGACTGAGATTGAGAGAGAAAGGCAGAGAGACTGAAAAAGAGAAAGACGAGAAGAAAGCTAGAACGATTGAGAGAGAGAGAGAGAGAGAGAGAGAGAGAGAGAGAGAGAGAGAGAGAGAGAGAAAGAAAACGAGAGACTGGGATAGTTGAGAGAGAGAGAGAGAGAGAGAAAGAAAGCGTGAGACCGAGAAATATAGAGAGACTGAGCTAGTTGAGAGAGAGAGAGAGAAAGAGAGAGAGAGAAAGAGAGAGAGAGAGAGAAAGAGAAAGAGAGAGAGAAAGAAAACGAGAGACCGAGAAATATACAGAGACTGAGATAGTTAAGAGAGAAAGAGAGAGAAAGAGAGAGAAAAAAGCGAGAGACCGAGAAATGTTGAGAGACTGAGATAGTTGAGAGAGAGAGAGGGGGAGGGAGAAGGGGTTAGGCCTTGAGCTTTAGAGAACGCAACACGTCTTCATGTATTTCTATTGAAAATTAGTTTTTGCTTTATAATTTTAATTAAATCCTTTTGCAGAAATCATAAAATTTCGTCGCTCCTTCGTTAGTTTATAACATTCTCAGGCAATGTATGTATTTAATTAAAACTAAAACAAGCCAAGGAGAAACAACTAAAGCATGGAAACGACGTTAATCGTGATAAATAATTTACGGGACAATAATGACCTGAACGACGTCGGCCAAAAGGTCTCATTGAAATGAAGTTCTCCTGGCGGTCATTGTGAGCGACTATCAGTGAAAGAAGGGAGACAATTACAAAAAATTAATAAGGCGTTTCATAAAATTAATTTACGTAGAGGAAAATCTGATCATGTTTCGGTCAGGTTGGGCCTCATTAGCCTAATATTACCATATATAATTTAATAATTTCACAGATTTTACTTATAGAGAAAAACACGGGATAAAAAAGAATATTTTGATAATGATAAAAAGCGTAATAAAATGAAACAAGCTTCTATCTATCTATCTATCTATCGATCTATCTATCTATCTATCTCTTCTCA
>NC_068984.1:145601107-145605085 GCF_001194135.2 Octopus bimaculoides | reverse complement strand
AAATGTTTATAATCATTTATTGCACAGTTTTCGATGCGGACATGTAAAGATATACACATACATACAAGCATGCCATATGTGCGTGGATGTATGTCTGTATGTAAATATATGTTAAGTCAGCGACATTTAAGCTTATAAATCTGTTTTAACGTTTGATTTTATATTAATATATTTGATTATTTTTACCTTTTGCCCGGTAATCGCTACATATTAAAAGTGCACTGACGAACACAAAATTATACACGTATACAGTTAGAGACACACAGACATACATTAAATCAAGATGTAAAAATTTGCTTTCATACGACTAATATCTAATTATCAATTCGTGTATTCATTTATTTATTTATACAGATACAGATGTGCAAACATATATACATTCATGCGCCTGCGCACATGTTCACATACACACATACATTAATGCACATGCATAAAGATGTGCATTCAGGCAGAAAGTTATATGAATATCGACAGACAATAATCAAGTTATTCACGTGAAGATACACACAGACGTACACAGATACACCCGCCATATGCGTGTGTCTGCACATGCATCTCTCTTTCTCACTGTCTCTCTCTTTCTCTATCTATCTATCTATCTATCTATCTGTCTGTCTGTCTATCTATCTATCTATCTATCTATCTATCTATCTGTCTCTCTCCCTCTCACCTTTTCTCTAACTCACTTCCTTACTTAAATACTTCCACTTACGTTTTGATTTTTATCTCTCTCTCTCTCGCTCATTCTTTCTTTCTGTCTCCTGTCAACCGTCCTACCCATGCATGCATGGAAAATGGACGTTAAACGATGATGATGATAATGATGATGGTGATGAAGATGATGATATATATATATTTATTGAGAGACACACATACACACACACACACACACATATGTATTTGTATCCATGTATGGCAGTGTGCGTTTGTGCGAGTCTGTATGTGTGTGTGTGTGTGTGTGTGTACGTGCGCGCGGGCGTATGCGTCTATGTGTGTTTGTATAGACATATTCACACATAGACACTATAGCAGAGTGGACAGACTTAATATATATGTATACATCTATGAGAATTGGCAATGAGGAAGCCTGATTAGCGTCTCATGTAGATTCAACATCGAATAAATCATTTTTTCCTACTCAACGGACAGTGTTGAATAGTATTTTGATCGTTTACAATTGACATCAGCGTAAAACACTCAAACCTTTCTCTCTCTCTCTCTCTCTCTCTCTCTCTCTCTCTCTCTCTCTCTCTCTCTCTCTCTCTCTCTCTCTCACACACACTATCTGAACATGTGTCCTTATTCAGTTTTCTTTCAAGATTTCTTGCCAATGGAGAAAGAGCTGGTTTCTAACCTAGAACCAAGGTTCTTCATTGGAATTTCAACATCAACAACATGGTATTTTGTATGTATGTATGCATGTATGTGCAGATTTGTATGCTTGATGTATGTATTCTCATGCATATAGCTACATATCTAGACATGCTCATATATATTTAAATGATAAACTTCTTGAAAGTTTTACAGGTTTTTACAGTTCCAGTGATGGATTAGATCTGTAGTCTTCGAATTAGCTTTCTCCTTTCTGGTTTTGAGAAGCCTAATTTCTCAAGATTGGTATTTAGGCAGTGAGTTACATATCCCACAGCCCCAATAATTACAGGTATAAACCTGAACTTGTAGTCTGGATATGTATGTATGTAAGTATATATGTATGTATGGATGTATGCATGCATGTATACATGTAGGTAGGTAGGTAGGTATATATGTATTATTAATGTATGTGTATGTGTACGCGTGTATGTATACATACATAAGTATAAGATACGATGAGATAAAATGAAACGATAAAGAAGCTGATGGCCATTTTGTTGCTACACGAATCAGCATCAAATGTTTCTCATTAATACGATCAGAACATAATCAATGGTGAGTGATTGTGTTTTTCTGGATGGATGGCATGAAGAAGGGGAAGGAGGGGAGGAGAAGAAGAAGAAGAGGAAAAAGAAGAAGAAGAAGAAGAAGAAGAAGAAGAAGAAGAAGAAGAAGAAGAAGAAGAGGAAGAAGAACAAGAAGGAGAAGAAGAAGAAGAAGAAGAAGGAGGAGGAGGAGGAGGAGGAGGAGGAGGAGGAGGGGGAGGAGAAAGAAAGATGTGTCACGAAACAACAACATGGTGGCGACAGCGATGGTGGTTGTAGTAGTAAGAGCGTCATTTTAGCGTTCGAAGAACACCGTGTCACGTGACGTGCATATCGGTGGGGACGCGAAGACGCTTTGATGTCTTTCAACTAACGAGAAATGATAACAATACGACAAGGGAGGAATCTTTGAATGGTGATATAACAATAGAAGGAAGAAATCAATAGAAGTGTACTGACAGAGGTGTAGAGGATTGTGTATAGAGAGAGAGAGTGTAGAAGGTGTTAGGGGCACTGGAACTCTGGTTATATAATACAGAATTATATAGACTGTATAACTATAGATGTGTATATAGACTGTAGGACTGTGAGGGGTAGTTTCAGTAAGGCTTTATAACGTAGATGGATATAAAGTATGCAATTATAAAAGACAAATGTATATTGAGAGTGTAGAACTGTAGAACTGTTAGAGGCAGAGGAGGGATTCCAACCGCGTTTCTTAGTTCGCTACCTCAACAACTCCTTTATAGGACCAGTAGTTAAAGACATCATCAGGAGGAACCATGTCCGGTTTCGGCCCCTACTCCTCTACCGTTTTCGGCGTAGCGCCCCCCCCCCACACACACACTTTCGGAGGTGTCTTCGGCTCTGGTGTTGAGTGCGTTTCTTCTTTCTCCTTTTTCTTCTGTTCTTTGGTTTCTTCGATGCAGTGTCAACGGACGACTGACCATTCTGCCAAATTTCCATCTAATTACTCGCCGGCAGGCTCCAGCGGCCAGCGGCCAGCACCAGCTAACTGTCACGTGACACTGTTTAAGTTTCAACTGAACAATGGAGTGGGGCGTAGTTTTGGCCGCGCCCTCTCTAAACCTGCCAGCAGCCAGAGCTGACTAGCTGTTTGGTGGTACAAACCTTCGAACCCGGAGGAGGGCGCGCTATGAACGAGATCGCTCCCTTGGCCCACCTGTCAATCAACAATGCTGCTTAAGTGCCAGCAAGCCTCACCTGGTTATTTCCCAGTAGGCATATCATAGCTTTCAAGCCATTTTGGGTCTTCTTGCTTCAGCCATATATAGAAGCCGGCTTTGTCGACTGCCTCCTGTATCGTCTTTATGACTTTTCTCAGCTCTGAGCTCGAAAATGCAAACCTTTTAAATAACGTCGCCATTTTCCTTTCAATGAAGCCTCTAGGACCCCCCCACCCCACTGCCAGGTGGTAATACTCGACGGTCCATTCCTGTTCTCTGCACTCTTCGATTAATCTCTCATACCTCTCCTCCTTCCGTTGCTCTGCATTAACGATGTTCTCTTCCTATGGCACTGTCAGCTCTAGTAAATTCCAATTCTCCGTTCTGTGTTCCATAGGATTCAGTCCGGCCTTTTTTGTTGTTTTTATGAGTGGAAATATTAACAGTCTTTCTAAATCCGCTTTGAGAATATAATATAGAAGGATCTTGAATGTACAGTTATGGAATACAGGTATCTATCTATCTATCTATCTATCTATCTATCTATATATATATATATATATATATATAATATGATCGATCAGACTATCGGATGTTCTTATACATCGTTGGTCACAAGGCGTTTTGCATCGTTTTAACTCCTAAATGATGCCAACCTGCTGTATAGACGGGTGGGTCATCGTTACCCCTGATCAGAAATCTGGTCCGTTGCAGGGTGACCCATTTACAGTTGAGTGGAATGGAGCAACGTGAAAAGATGAAGCGCTTTGCTCTAGAATATAACACAGTCTGGGTATCGAAACCACGATCTCGCTATCGTGAGTCCAACACCCTAACCACTGGGCCACACGCCTTTATATACATATACATAC
>NC_068984.1:145598260-145600952 GCF_001194135.2 Octopus bimaculoides | reverse complement strand
GTGTGTGTGTGTGTGTGTGTGTGTGTGTGTGTGTGTGTGTGGGTGGGTGTATGTGGGTGTGTGTGGGTGTGTGTGGAGGGAGTGGTTGTGTGAGTACATGTGCGCGTGTCTTTATTTATATACGTAAGACCGTACTGTATTGAATGTCCTCATCCGAGCATTGTTCATATTTGATAAGCAGGCCAAGGAAGTGATGACCTCCCAAAATCTGAATTGTTGTCACTCTATTTGTTATGCCATGTCGGCCACGTTTACAACTGGGCCACGGAGTTATAGGTAGAGGCTGATGAAATGGCAAAATAATGACTGTTCCTTCCTTCAACATATACTAATAAATAAAGACTACGAGACATCCTCCCTTGTCAAAAAAAAGTAGGGCATAAACCCAGATGGATTACTTTATAGCTGTACTGAGGATACCAATACAGAGACGTTAGAGAAACGATTCTGTTGCATCTGTGAACCATTTGCAAAATGAAGAATATCTGCGCGCGCGCGCGCGTGTGTGTTTATTCTTTTATGCGTTTCAGCCCCCAAGGCGGTGGACATGCTGGGGCACCATCAGTATTATCACCTTTTCATTGGCCATTCTTTTGTGGTTGACTAAAACCTACATTTCTTGTAGAATTGACAGACGTTCTACCATTGGACCAAAGCAATCCTCGAATTTCTTGCCTCCGGAAACTGTATGTTGTTGGCGTCAGAAGAATTGATAAACTTCCGACAGAACGTGAAAAAAATGTTTTCCTTTTTGCGTAGTGGATGTCGAAGCACATAAATGACTTGATGATAGAATACAGAGAGTTTGGTACGGTCCAGTCATATCAACAGTGAGTCTCATGGGAAATTGCTTGTTGTGCTCAGTAGATTGCATGCATTTTAGACTGATTTCGCTATAAACAGACTCACACAACGTTGTCTGTTGGATATGTGGCATCCTCATGCGACTAACCATCCTCATGCTGTTAGTCACCCTGTGGATGTTTCCACATTCATATACAATAAAAAGTTCCGTCCGTTAGTGAGATTGAGGGGAGTCATGGTTTGTAAAATGGACCGACACATAAGAGAATCGACACGGAATCAAAAGAGATTTCTCAACCCAATATTTACATGCCATCATTTGTGGTTTTATGTGCCTCGAGATCCACTCTTCCGCAAAAGAATTATTTCATGTTCTCTGCAAGGTTTATATATTCTTATGAGGTCAGCAAAATATAATTCTCGCCGGAGAAATTCGTAAGATTCCTTTGGTCCAGTGGTAGAATGCCTGGCAGAACGATAGATGTGGCTTCAAGTTCCACAAGGCAGTATTCCGAATTTAAACTCAGAATGTAATGACGGACGAAATGTTGCTAAGCATTTTGTTCGGCCTGCTGACTATTCTGCCAGATCACCATCTGTAATAATAATAATAATAATAATAATCCTTTCTACTATATGCACGCAAGGCCTGAAATGTTGTGGGGAGGGAACCGGTCGATTACATCGACTCCAGTGTTTCACTGGTACTTAATTTATCAAACCCCGAAAAGATGAAAAGCAAAGTCGACCTCGGTGGAATTTGAACTCAGGACGTAGTGACAGTCGAAACACTGTTCAGCATTTTGCTCGCCGTGCTAACGATTCTGCCAGCTCGTACACTTCGTGATGACCATAAATAAGAGTGGTAATAGTTCTTTCTGCTGCTGCTGCTGCTGCTGCTGCTGTTGCTGCTGCTGCTACAGCTGCTGCTACTGCTACTACTACTACTACTACTACTACTACTACTACTACTACTCAGAATAATTACTTGAGTGGGGTACTTGCCTGATAAGTGACCTGATCTGAGACAGTGCGTTGAAATTAAAACAATTACAGCGAAGAAGACACTTATTAACCAATACAAAACACACAAAGACTATTAACTTCACTTTAGAATTTATTGTTTGACATCGAACTTTTCGTCACACCAACTGCAACCTGGTCACGCCCGGTTCCACCGCGACTCAGATTCCGCTGTCTTACAATTAGCTGACGCAAGGCATCGCTTGTTTCTATGGTTGCTACTGTTTGACAACGCTTTCACAAGACAGGCGAAATGTCCTTTTAATACACCATATGTATGACTTTATGCAATTTCAGCTATTCCTCTCCCACCCCCACCCCAAACACCCCCTTCCCCTCTTTAACCTAAAATACGCTTTGTAACAATTGACAATTTTTATGGCACGGCATTTCACTTAGTACAAATTTCTATTTCTTTTCTTCGGTTTTTGTTACTTTCTCCAGAAACTTCGGCAGCCTTGATAAATGAGACCTCCACTTAATTCCCTGCCTCATAGTATCCACACAGTTTCTAAATATGGAAGTCAGTTGACTGTAGAATGTAAAGCGCGGTAAGTGTGTGGGCGTCCATTGCTGTACTATACTCTGCTAATTATTTGCTGATCGAGTGGACTCTTCCAAGTGATGCAACTATGATCCTGGTGACGGATAGAATTTCTGACGAGTAAATTTCATTAAGAAAATATTAGCAGCACTGATAGACTTGACGTTGGCTGGATTTTCTACCACTTTCCTATAAAAGAGCTTAGCGTGTTCTGGGCTGCATCCAGCACTTCCATCATGTCTTCATGTCTTTGTAGTATCACATACATACATACATACATACATACATACATACATACATACGTATATGCATATATATGTG
>NC_068984.1:145592445-145596848 GCF_001194135.2 Octopus bimaculoides | reverse complement strand
ATATATATATAGTGATGGCGCATGGCTTAGTGCGTTGCACTCACGATTACGAGATCGTGGGTCCAATTCCCAGGCCGGGTGTTACGTTCTGTTTTTGAGCAAAGCACTTTCTTTCTCGTTGCTCTGCGATCATTTCGACATGTGGTACATGTTGCACCTGTACAGTTAATTTCGATCTGATGGATAGAGCAAGCTTATGTCTACACAAACGTTTGATCACTATAGACAAATCGTCTGTGTGGTTGTTGGGTAAGTAATTGCCGAACCCTCATACGACGTCTAATGATGGGAGAGACCATAATCATATATTTATTTTTTTTTCATCTTTTACCTGTTTCAGTCATTGGACTGCGGCCATGCTGGGGCACGGCCTCGAAGAATTTTTAGTTGAATGAATCGACCCCAGTACTTTTTCAACGCCTGGTACTTATTCTATCTCTAGTTGTAGAGGACGTAAACACAACAACACCGGTTGTCAAGTGGTGATGGGTAACAAACACACACACAAACACGCGCACACGCACACACACACACACACACACACATATGCATATCAAATGTGGATTTATGAAGAGACGGGTTTCGATTCTGTGAAGAGTGCAGAAAACAGAATGCTGATGAATGCCAAGAAACGATCTGAAATCCAATATCTGCTGAGAGGACGTTGTCCTTTCAAACTCACTGCAGCCCCTAAGATGGGACCAACCAATCTCATATTTATTAACAGGTCTCAAGTGACCCAAAATTTTCTATAACTGCTCCACCCTTCGCTTTTATATGATTATTATAAGTACATCACCACACGCCATTGTAAGATGTTTTTATAGCAGCTCGTTCTATGTATGATTGGGCCCTGATAGCAAAATGAAAGAAAAGTATTATTATTATTATTGTTATTATATTGGTACCGTTGTTGTTGTAGATTTGGTTGTTTTTCAAATCTCTGGTTGCAAGTTTTATCCAGACGGGGAAGGCATTTGGTGATATCTTTGTTTATGTTTGGCAAAAGGAATTACATGACAGTCTTGCATTAGTTTCTGCTGTTTCTAGCACATTAAATACTCAAGACAGATTAAGTTTGTTGCTGCTGTGGAATCGCTTAATGCTTTTAATGTATAATTTTATAGTGTTAAATATACTTCTTTATCCGTATTGATATTTTTAAGTTAAGAATTATGGCTCAGTCAAAGAAAAAATATATCATAAATTCTTCTTCTATAGAGAAAGTAGTTATTAACTTTTGAAAATGGAAGACATATTAAAGTTGGAATTTATCTAAACATCCTCGTTTTCTTTGCGATCGTGGATATTTTTGTGAAGAGACTAAACGCATAATTGTACAACAACAACAACAGCAGCAGCAACAACAATGACGACAACAACAACAATAAATACAGTGATTTGCTTTCTACCAGGAGTCGGAAAGACTCTCAGCAAAAAATGAAAACAAAATTGAAAGAAGAATGGCTTCACATTTTGGTACAGGTCTGAAATTTTGGGAAAGGGGTTTGGTCGATTACATTGACCCCAGTGCTCAACTGGTACCCAGAAAGGATGAAAGACAAAGTCGGCCTCGGCAGAATTTGAACTATTATCTTCGTACTTTTTCGGACTCTATTTCGATGGATCTTACTGGCTTCTTTTGTGGAAGTATATCGCACTAATCTACCACGACTTTTGAACTTCGTGCGTTAATAACTTTGCCATTTTGACTCCTCTTTTATCGTTTTTATATTCTTCCTCCTATTCCTCTTTTCACCATTCCAAATCCCAAATCCTTCGTCCTACACCACCGCCTCATCATGTTGAACCGTTAATCCTCACATTATTTTCTCTGTCCATGATTTTCCCTCTCAATCCTTTCTGCCGAAGAGCATAAGCTCGAAACGTCAACGACTTTTTCATTCTTTCCTGCTTGTTGTTCCTTCACATGTCTTCGTCTTTTGTTTTCTGTAAATTTGAACTATATATATATATATATATATATATATTTAGAGAGAGAGAGAGAGATGGACGGATAGACAGCTGGATGGATAGATAGATAGAGAGATAGATACATCCATCCATACATACATACATACATACATACAAGTATACACCTTTAACAAATCTAATTTTCGTGTTTCAGTTTTTCAGTGAGTATCTTTCTTGTACTTGTTTCAATCACTGGACTGCGGCCATGCTGGGGCACAACATTGGGGGGCTTAGTTGAACAAATTGGCTCCAGTGCTTGTTTTTTAATCCCATCATTCTGTTTTACCGAAACAACTAAGTTATGGGGACGTAAGCAAACCAACACTGGTTGTCAATTGGTGGAGGAATAAACATAAACGCACACACATGTACATATGCGCAGGGCTTCCACATAGTTTCCTTCAATTAAATTCACATACAAAGCTAGGGGTTATACTAGAAGACACTTGTCCAAATTGCTGCGTCATAGAACTGGACCCAAAACCACGTGGTTGCAAAGCGACCTTCTTAACCACGAACCTATGCCTGCACCTATACATATAACGACTTTTGCACATATTTGGATGCTAAGCGCAGGCTATTGCACCATTTCTTCAAATGATGCATTACTGGTACTAATGCTTTCAGCCGTAGTGGACGATAGCAGGCAGAGAGTATCGGTTAGGATTTGAACCCAGTATAAGGAGAGGTGAAATAAAATGCGATAAGATATTTTGTTCGATGCTCCAGCATTTCTCTCAATTACCCCCGCCGCCGACCATCTGAACATGATAATAAATAAGAATAATAATGGTTCATTTGATTAATCTTTAAGAATAACTATTTGTCTTCCGAGTAATCAAAATAAATCAATAAAAAGAATACGAATACGAAACAAAGAATAAAAAACAAAAATAGCAAAAGTATTATTCTGAGATTAAAGCTTTGATGTGTCAACGAGTTCCTGAAGTCGGAGAGAAATGGCGGCCTAGACGATCGGTAAGTTAGAGAAATGAAAATCCAAGTGGAGATTAATTCTTGGACTTTATTCATAGGAAAATAAAGCATAAACAAGTCACGGCCGGTTAGATATTGTTAATCTTCAGTTAAGGTGGTGGTGAGCTGGCAGAATCGTCAGCATGCCGGATTAAATGCTTAGCGGCATCTCTTCCAGCTTTACGTTCTGAGTTCGAATTCCTCCGAGGTCGACTTTGCCTTTCGTCCTTTCGGGGTCGATAAAATAAGCACGAATACAAATCGATTTTTACGGAGCCTTTGATTCCAAAGCTTATTCAGATTACTGATTCTTTCCGAACCAGTAGGGGGGGGTCACCTTGGTCAACACTTTGATTTGAATATTAAATTCGCTTAAATAATTAAATGAAATACAGATACCTTTGCATTAATAGTGTGGATTATACTAGGGAGTCCTCGTGACAGGCTCCCTCGTGAGGCAGCCTCTCTGAATCTGGTGACCAGCAAGATAAAAAGGCGAAATATCCCGCTAATCATTACATACTCTACAATATAATATACCCTAGAGTATGTTGGTATATTCCAAACTTGTTGCTGCTGGAAATCCTTTGAAATGCATTCCGTGTTCCAGCGAAACCCTATAAAAAAAAATCCTTATTAGTCTTATTCCTTATCTTTCAAAAAGTCAAATGTCATTAAAAGATTAAAGAACTCATAAAATTGTCTTTGAGAGGTTTAACAGTGTCAGCACTGTTATCAAACTCTTCGAAGATGTTTTTGTAAATTTTGTCTCTACCAACACCATATTTTGACCAAGCCACTGCTAAAAGATTATTTTCCCTTAATATCTACATATCCCTGGATTTCCCTACCAAAAGGAATATGCCACGCGATTATAATACAATTTTGTATTTATTTTTCTTGGGCCCTGCAACTCTTAAGGCTGGTGACTCGGTTGCCATGGCGTAAAAACGACCGAGATCTCGACGTTAGCCCTGAACGGGAAGCCGGTCCGTCGCAGGGTTTAAGGCCAGTAATTTTGAAGGAAGGCGACAGTTCTATTACATTGACCCTAGTACTTAACTGGTCCTTTATTTTGCCAACTCCGAAGGGATAAAAGGCAAAGGTGACCTCGGTGGTATTTGAATTCAGAACGTAAAGAGCCAGAAGAAACGTCGCCAAGCATTTTGTGCCAACGATTCTTTTCTATTAAAGGCACAAAAGGTCTGAAATGCATTCCTGGCCTTTCTCCTTTCTCCTTCATCCACCTTCATCCCTCTCTCTTGCTCTCTTTCTCCTCTGCCCGCTGCTGTCACGTGACCCGTGGTCAGCTTTCCTTCCTTTCTCTCCCTTTTTCACACTCTCCCTTTTCACACCGGGGACGTAAACGCACCAGCATCGGTTGTCAAGTGATGGTGGTGGTGGTGGGGGGACAAACACAGACACAGACACACACACACACACACACACACACA
>NC_068984.1:145588458-145591732 GCF_001194135.2 Octopus bimaculoides | reverse complement strand
GGTGGTGGTGGTGGTAGTGGTGGTGGTAGTGGTGGCGATGGTATGGGTGGTGGGGGCAGTAATGATGGTGGTGCTGCTAATTCTGATATTGATAACGATGGTGGTAGTGATGATGGTGGTGGTAGTGGTGGTAGAAGTGATGGTGGTGGTAGTGGTGGCGGTAATAGTACTAATGGTAGCACTGGTAATGGTAGTGGTGGTGGTAAGTGTTGTTGTCGGTGATGATGATGATGCAGATGACGACGACAACGACGATGTCGATGATGATGACGAAGATGAAGAAAAAATATAGATCGAAGTCGACGATAACAAACAAAACGAAGAAAGAAAGAAAGAAAGAAGGAAGGAAGACGTTGATAAAAAAGAAGAAGAAAATGTTGGTGAGAAAAATGGCGTTGTCGTGGACTTTGCGAAGTTGGTTTGCTGTGAAAGTGAAAGTGAAAGTGGAAGTAGAAAATGATTTGAATTTTGTAGGAAATGAGACAACATGTCGACTTGCATAGAATCAGTAAGTTGTGAACATTGGGATAATTTGAATGAGTTGGGCCATTTTTGATTGGATATAAGACCTGAGGCTACATTATGGCACTAAATACTTCCACATCCAACTCTGGTTCCTTGCTGCTTGCAGACATTAGATATTTCATGAATAATAATAATAATAATAATAATAATAATAATAATAATAATAATAATAATAATAATAATAATAATAATAGTAATGGTACGGTTCGGAAGACAGAAAAATTTCTTGACTGAATAATTAATGCGAATTGTAGCTTTGACTGAGAGATTATTCAGAAAGTCCCCAATATTTTAGGTCGAGGTTGCATAAGTTATTACAGAAATATGTTGTAGTTGCGGTTATTGTTGTTATTTTTGTTGTTATTGTTGTTCTACCTGTTACTGTTGTTGCTATCATTGTTGTTGTTCTTGTTGATATTGTTGTTGCTATTGTTGGTATTGTTTATCGCAAGAATTCGATTAGGTAGAATGAAAGTTCGGAACTCCTGGTCTACCGATATTTATGTTATATATTTAGATAATTATTTAATTTTATAACGCAACCTATGAACAACAGCATCTTTGGCTCTAGGATTTCAAATGGCTACTCAAAGGGTCCCTGCGTATCTAGCAACGGAAAAGACAAGGCTGTGTCTCTAATTCGATCCGAATATTTCAAGGAACTTTGTACAGTAAGGTTGATTACGGTGTATGCAATGCATGTATGCATGTGTGTATGTATGTATTATGTATGTATTATGTATGTAAGCATCTATCTATCTATCTATCTATCTATCTATCTATCTATCTATCTTATAAAAGCGCATTCGCCATAATAGATCGCTGACCACTACACATGTTTTTCTCTCCTTGTTTCTCTCCTTGTTTCTTTCTGTGTTCCTTTCTGTTGAAGAGCGTAGGCTCGAAGTGTTAAAAACTTTCTCTATTCCTGAGCGTTATACTAATACATCCATTTGTTGTTTACCCCACCTGTCTTCGACTGTGGTTTTTTTGTGAATTCTCCCTATCTATCTATATTACATTATGTCAAGGTGCGTGGCACAGTGGTTAGGCGTGTTGCACTTACAATCGTGGTTTCGATTTTCAGGCCAGCTGCGCATTATGTCCTTGAGCAAAACACTTAACTTCACGTTCTTCTCGTCCACTCAGCCGTAAATCTGTAACCTTGCAAGAAACTAGCCTTTTTCGATCAGAGGGAATGTTAGTCTGCCGTCAGTCATTCCAAGGTTAAAACGATGCAAAGCGCATTGTGCCCAGCGATGTATACCAACATCCAATAATCTGGCCGATCGCATGATATATTATACAGGAAGCTGCGATTGACATATGCGGAGATTAGTAACAATTTGCGGTTGAAGTTTAACCCCAAATCTCTTCTGTAGAACTTTCTAGAACTTTCTAGTTAATCTTTTCCGTATTTAAACGAACTCTAAAACCAAAATTAAATTTACAGTGTTTTTCTTCTTTTTCTCATTTTTAAAAATTCATTTTAGTTCCACCACCACCACCCACCCACCCCCTCAATGCTTTGACTGGTATTGACAGTCTCTCTTTTATTGGAGAGCTCAATTATTTAAAGAATTACAGACTTATTAATCCTCATTGCTGCTGCCACCAAATTTCGGTGACCTCGTTACCGTCATCATTAAGTTTTTCACCAATGCCTCCTTCTCACCGTCGCTACTATCCTCACCGCCATCACTGCCAATGCCGCCACCATCATCATGACTATCGGCACCAACATCGCAATCAGTATTAACAACACAATTCCGCAGTTATCAGATCCTCTAATAGCATCATCATTCCCTGGTTCCGGTGGTGAGTTGGCAGAACCGTTAGCACGGCGGGCAAAGTGCTTAGCGGCATTTCGCCTGTCTACACGTTCTGAGTTCAAATTCCGTCGAAGTCGATTTTGTTTTTTCATCTTTTCAAGGGTCGACAAAATAAATACCAGCTGAGTCCTGGAATCGATGAAATTCACTTATCCCCTACCACAAAATTTCAGGCTTTGTATCTATAGAATAAATTATTATTATTATTGCCTTTGCACAGCTTCTAACACTGGAGATGTACTACGGTGTCAGCTGTCCACTACCAGTGAACTAAGGTAACACCCCTTATTTTTTGAGCACCTTTCAGTATTGACAAAATAAGTACCAGCTGAATGTTAGGGTCAATATTATTGCTTAATCTTCTGTCCGATGAATTTCATATAGGAAATGTCCTACATGTTTACTCTACATCAACAACTTTGTAACTCTTATTAGTAAATGAAACACGTGTAATGGTGAACAGATAATGCCAAACGTTTTCCCCAGTCCCATGGTTTGATATCTAATTACTCTGCTAAAACTATTTCCAGTATATTTCAATATTTATGCATACCTCACACACAAATATAAACTCTTCATACAATTTGGGAGCACTGAAATAAGGAGACGTGCTTCGAGAGCATACAGCTTGGATTTACAACAACCCTATCTACATAATATATGTGTGTGTGTGTGTGTGTGTGTGTGTGTGTGTGTTAATCCGATTCCGATGTAAAACTCCACACGTTTGTCACTTCTGTAATGTTTCTTTCATCCGACGTTCTTGTGGTAAATATTATTATTATTATTATTATTATTATTATTATTATTATTATTATTATTATTTTTATATTTTTTTTTCAAAACAACCATTTTTCACTTAACAAAGAGATAACAATCAAAGGGTATGAAACAAAAGTGATCAGTTGCTTTGTGGA
>NC_068984.1:145579234-145586552 GCF_001194135.2 Octopus bimaculoides | reverse complement strand
TCTAATTGCTTAGGCCCTTCCCCTTAAAATTTCAGGTCTTGTACCTATTATAGAAAGAATTGTTTATTTTTTCAGAAGATAGAAATTTTGTAGTTTTCTTCATTCGTAAAATGGCTGACTCCGAATTAAAGGAAATTATTGACATATACATAACAACAATAAATAAAGTATAATAATTTATTTTCTTCAAAAATAATTCGGTCAAGAATTCCAATAAATTAGAATCAGTCGTAGTTATTGAGGTTTAAAAAAATCAAATTCAAAATCTACAATGCTAATATAAAATATATGTAAAATGGTTTTAAAAACTAATACAAAAAATATACAAAAAATGTTTTTTATTGAAAGAACAGAAAAAAAAAAAAAAACATTTGAAAACAAACAAAAGATTTTCTCTGAACAAATGAATAAAATTCAAAATTAGTTTTAATGTAAAAATATTAAAGGAAATCTTTTATCCCCCGAGCAGAAAATGTCGGAATTTGTCGCATTCCTCGTTTCTTTTTTATTTTTACAAAATATCAACATTTCTCAATTTTTAAATATGAATTTTTTACAAACAGAAAAAAAAACAAAACATATTTAGTGAGAAGGGTATACTTGTTTCTTTTTTGCACAGCAAATCAAATCTTTGTGTAATATTTGTTAATGCTAGTTTCAAGACTTTTACAATGTTCCTGATATTGAAGCGATGTTGATTCTCACAAATTCTTTTTGACAAACGGTAGAAGGGTTTCCATCGCTAATTCCAAATCGATGGAAAATTTAGCAGGAACACCAAGGTTAAAAGCATTCAAGGTTTCTTAGAGAAATCAGATCTCAGAGTTGAATCACTTGAAATTTCTACATGCGAGGTGATATCAAAAAGTTGCCGAACAACTTGTAGTGTGCCAACAGATAGCAACACACGGTTGCATGCGCAGTGAGAGCTAGCAGTTACCTTCATGAGGCAGTGTGCCAAGTGACATCTTTGTATCTACTTCTCAGGTTGTGAAATTTGTTTTTGTGATCACGTGTATGCTGTAGTCTGCGATTTTCTCATGGACAAGAAGTCTGAAAAAAGAGCGAACGTGTAACTTTGCGTTGAACCTGGAAAGTCTGCTACAGAGACATTGAGCATTTTTCAGCAAGTTTACAGCGACGAGGCAATGGGTCATACGCAATGTGCCGAGTGGCACGGGCGCTTTAAAAGCGGAAGAATATCCCTGGAAGATGATGAACGATCTGGGAGACCTGTCACGAGCGCCACCCCCGGAAATGTGGAGAAAATTCATCAGCTTGTTGTGCATGAAGATCGACGGAGGACAATCAACGACATTGATGATGTTGTTGGTCTGTCGTAAGGGTCCGTGCAGGCTATTCTAACGTTTGCCGTGTCTGTGCCAAGTTTGTCCCCCGCCTGCTGACCGCTGAGCAGAAAGAACATCGCGTCGAAGTTTGTCCAGACCTCTGCTAGTGGACCACTGATGACCCGTTCTTCACGTCGAGGGCCATCCTCGTCGACGAGGGTTGGGTGAGACGCTTACGACCCGGAAACGAAGCAGCAGTTGTCACAATGGAAGAAGCGTTCATCTCGATGACCGAAGAAGGCATCACAGAGCCGCAGCTCAATCGAAAAGCACGCTCATCGTTGTTTTCGACATCCGTAGTCATTGTGCATCGAGAATTCACCCCACCCCTCACCCCACCTCGGGGCCATACCATCAATCGAGAGTTCTATTGCGACATTTTGAAGCGTTTGAAGGAGGACATTTGGAGAAAACGACCGGATCTGTGGAATGGGAAGAACTGGATTCTTCATGACGATAACGTACCTTGTCACGATAACGTGACCTCTTCTCACTGGTGAGTTTCTCATAAAAAAAAAAAAAAAGACTTGGTACCGCTTCCACACCCGCCTAATTCGCCAGATTTAGCCCCTGCGGAATCCCATCTCTTCCTCAAGATGAAAAGGCAGCTCAAAGGTCTCCGTTTTAATACCGAGCTCCAGAGCTCGCAGAAGATCCTCGACTCGCTTACAGAAAATGACTTCTAGGCCGCGTTCCAAAAGTGGTAGGAATGCTGGGACAAGTGACAGGAATGTTGCACAAGGTGACTATTCCGAAGGAGATGATGTTAAAACTTGTGTAAATAAGTTTTTTTTTTTTTTTATTAAACATAACTAGTCCAGGAACTTTTTGATACCACTTTGTATTCTTCTTCATCTCTTAATGGTAGGGCGTGATGTCGCCAGGCACAAGGTTCTCGTTAAAGGGATTCACTTTTTATTAGGTAATAATGTACTTTCTTCGTACTCAGTACTTAATAAAAAAAGTTACCGGCAGATTCTTTTGTATTAAATAATTGTGATAAGATATTGCTTTCAAATTTTTGGCACAAGGTCAGCGATTTCGGGAAAGCGGGGTAAGTCGATTACATCAACGCCCAGTACTCAACTGGTACTTATTTTATCGACCCCGAAGAGGTGAAAAACAGAGTCGACCCCGGTGGAATTTGAACTCAGAACGTAAAGACGGACCAAATGCTGCTAAGCATTTTGTCCGGCGTGCTAACAATTTTGCCAACTCGTCGCCCTAATTGTGGTAAAATATTAAAAATAAACTTGTTCTTCCCCAACCACCGGTGGGGCATACATTTTTCCTGGAAAGTTATAGTACGGCCTGGGGAAAAATAGGTTGTGAAATAGTCAAAGTGGAGTTATGTGTCATATTTATCTCCAGTTTTATCTGAGTCTGTGATGCAAACACTTGATATTAAAGTACAAATTAAAATAACTTGCGGTAAAGATCGAGTAGCCATGAAAGTAAATATTTTAGTAAAACAAGTGGTATATTTCTATTATTTGAAATCATTTAGGGGGAAGGCGTCACTGTGGATGTTCCTTAATCACGTGGAGTTTGAATTAAAATAGGGAGCACAATGTCATTATTTTAATATGGTGACATTTTTGGCTAGATTTTTTATGAAATTTATATTTGTGAATTCGTTTCTAAATGTACGCTCTTAGAGTTTTTATTTTTTGCAGGAAAAACTGCAATAACCAGCAAATAATGATAGTAAAGCTAGAATATAAAATAAATAAAGAATTCTCAGTTGCACCTGTGAACCCCTATATTTTTACGCGACCCCACTTGGAGATGGCTTGTATAAACCATAAAACAAACAGCTGATATTTGTGGTGCTCAGCTAAATACTTCTGTGACACATGCGTAGCGGCTGTCATCTTTAATTCTTCTTGATTTTCTTTTGACATTTATCATAACAATCAGTAGTCCTCTTTCTAGAGAGGGCTACTGGTGGCGGGGGACAAGTGATGGTAGAGAACTAATGGCGGCGAAGAGCGACGACGTTCTCTGAGAAAGTCTAGTCATCGACGGGAATCGGTTAGTTTGACCCGGAGAACTTTCGGCCCAGATTATATATAAACAACTTACAGAGATCACTGAGCTGGAAATGCTACTGAGTGGTATTGCCGGTTTGAGACAAACTCTACAGACACGGAGATGCCGTCAGCTGGGTCTCTCCGAGTTCTGCACAGAACGACGAAACCGTTTTGCTCACAATCGTCCAATGAAAGGGGTTGTAAGTTTGTGAGACCCGCCATCGTTCGTCTTTTACCTCTTTCAGTCATTAGACTCCGGCCACGCTGGGGCACTGCCTTGAAGGGTTTTAGTCGAACAAATCAACCCCAGGACTCGTGTTTATTGTTTTGAAGTCTGGTATTAATTCTATATATATATATATATATATATATATATATATATATATATATATATATATATATATATATATTAATTCCACTCACAAGGAATTGGTAGGTCCGGGGCTATTATAGAAGACACCTGCTCAAAGTGCTGCGCAGTAGGACCGAACCCGAAGCCAAGCGAACTGCCTACGGCCTTGCCTACATGGTTTTCCTTTTCCTTTCTTCTTTTTCTTCGCATATTTTTAAGCACCACACAAACTGTTCTCATTATTATTATTGCTGCTGCGTCTCTTTTTTAATTTCATATCCCACATCCTGTTTATCTCAATTCGAGATCCTTGATTTTTGTGAGTTTCTCCATTTCCTTTCGGGCAACGTCAAAGAGGACAGGAATGTCTATCAGCGGTACATCTGCTGCTGCTGCTGCTGCTGCTGCTGTTGCTGTTGTTGTTGTTGTTGTTGTTGTTGTTGTTATTATTATTATTATTATTATTATTATTATTATTAACATTGTTATTATTATAAGGCGGCGAGCTGGCAGAATTGTTAGCACGCCGGGCGAAACGTTTAGCGGTATTTAGTCTGCCAGTATTTCGTTCTGAGTTCAAATTCCGCCGAGGTCGACTTTGCCTTTCATCCTTTCGGGGATCAATTAAATAAGTACCACTTACGCACTGGGGTCGATGTAATCGACTCAATCCCTTTGTCTGTGCTTGTTTGTCCCCTCTATGTTTAGCCCCCTGTGGGCAATATAGAAATAATAATAATAATTATTATTATTATTATCATTATCATTTGTTACTGTTGTTGTTCGCTGTTATCGGTCACGTTTCACAGAGCACTGCATAGGAAATATTTTCTTTCAATACTACCTCATGAATGGCAGCTCTTTAGAGGCGTCTTTATCATCAAAGAACTTTGGAAATGCTGAGCGTCTGCACCATTTACTGCAGCACAGAAGAAAGATTTTCTCTTTAAACGAATTAAAATTGCTTAGCAAGTATGAGTGTGAGCATAGCTGTGTGGTTAAGAAGCTAGCTTTGCAACCTTATGGTACCCGGTTCAGTCCCACTGCGTGGCATCTTGAGCAAGTATCTTCAACTGTATCCCTGAAACGATCAGTTCTTTTTGAGTGAATTTAGTAAGCGGAAACTTTGCATAAGACCGACGTGTGTTTGTGTGTGTGTGTGACTTTTTGTCTGTCCTTACCACACCACCGATTGACAGCCGGTGCTAGTTTGTTCACATCCTCTGAACTTAGTAATTCGGCGAAGAAATACCAGACTTTCATAAAATAAGTACTGGGGGCGATTTTTTCGAATAAACTGTTCGAGGCAGTGTTGTAGCATAGCCACGGTCCATTGACTGAAACGAGTAAAGTTTGAAATAGATATAAAGCAATGAGACAGCCCAGAGAATCATGAGACTACAGTACAGAGAATTGTTTTTCAAAACAATAGGCCGCCATTATGAATATCTGTATTTGTTGAAACAATGTCAAAAGGAGATTGTTTCTAAAAGATTACAAATAAAAGAAACATTTTAATCAGTTCACATAGGTTAGGGACATATCTGATGAGTACAAAGACTGTTGATTTGCCATAGAGAACCTTTCTCGCTATAGGCAATAGATGTTGAAAAAAACACCAATAATTATTTGAAGGCGCCCTCTCCCAGCAGCCAAGAAGCTAGAAAAGCATTCGTCATCCTGCCGAGAGATCGCGCTTCGGTATGGCTGTTTGTATCAACATCTATTAAAAGCAAGAAAACTTCCCTGTGGCAAATTATCAGTAAATAGGTCTATGAACTCGTTAAATATATCCCAAATCTATTGAAACTGATCTAAATGTTTGTTTCGACTAGAATACAATTAAAAGCCATTTGTAAAACTAAATAAAGCTAATGGATGGGGTGTTTTAAGGAGATGAAATTTAAAGTGTGTAAAATAAAAAAAAATGTAGAAAGCTGTCCGAAAGACATGAGCCCATATTCCTTGTAAAAATGGCAGGTGTTCAAAAAGAAAATTATTTCACGTTCTTTCGAAGCTTTAAAAATTCTTAAAACGTCAACAACATACAATTCTCGCCGGTAAGAATAAAGTTTCTAAAATGGAGAGAGAAATCCAAAGGATTACTTTGGTCCAATGCCAAAGCATCTCTCATGTTTACAGATGATGTGGATTCAGACCTAATAGGCAGATTTCATTTATTACTTTTTTTTAAACCATTCAAAGGGTTCTTTTTTCTACCCAATATTTATATGCCACTATTTATAGCTTATTCTGATTCGAGATCCACTGTTCTCAAAAAGAAGGTATGTATATAGATATGTGTGTGTGTGTGTGTTTGTGTATTTATAGCAAATTCTATACTGATGCTATAGTTATCGTTCTCCCCTTCTCTCTTTCTTTCTCTCTCTCTCTCTCTCTCTCTCTCTCTCTCTCTCTCTCTCTCTCTCTCTACATATACTGCACTTATATGTAAATATATGTATCTGTGTTATATATAAATAGATGTATCTGTGTGCATGTACATTGTGTGCTACACATATACATAACATAGAGTAACTGGGTGATGAAACGAAACCTACTTGCCGCAGTTATATTGTGTCATTCGTTTGCACTGAGTTAAAAGGATTAACCAGTTTAAACTGGTGAATGATAATAAAAGTTTGACATACTCTGGCTTACTATTTTCTCCAAAAGCACAAATAGTCATTAACTTAACCAATTTTCATGGTTTCATTATATCGCCATCCATTCTTATCAAGGTCAGGCGTATACAGTTACGTATATTTCATAAATTAGGTTGACTTTTTTTTCTTTTCTTTTTAGCAATCAGACTCAAGTATGAAACAAGGGTATAAGGCGTAGGTCTGCTTAACGGGAGTACATATATATATAATGTATTTCTTGCATTGGTCCTTCAGAGGAAGGGAGCGCCGTAGTTTAGAAAAGAAGAGATAGAAATAAAGAAATAATACATCTGTGTTTGAGCTGTGGTGGTGTCATGGCAGAAAAGGGAATCTGCCATTGTGGACCACCTTCTGACAAAAATATTCAACACAACCATTTTCAGAAAGACATTCACAATATTTACGACCAAATATATAATTGCTTTTAACTGTATTATGCAACAAAACAGTAGGCTATAGAGAGGCGAAGCTACAGTGCGTGCGTGGCGCCCGGGGTTGAAGTTTAAACTTAGTCGTATGTTCCTCATTTCAGCCCTGTATACTAATCCTGTGATTAGACGCAGGATCTCAAATCGTGGGATAAGCTAGGGTGATACAAACCACGTAATAGTATTAATAAAATCCACCAAATATATCTTATTCAATCTACTTATCTATCTATCTGTCTATCTATCTATCTATCTATCTATCTATCTATCTATCTATCTATCTATCTATCTATCTATCTATCTACCTATCTACCTATCTACCTATCTATCTATCTATCTATCTATCTATCTATCTATCTATCTCTTCTCACGGACGTGCTGTCACATCGGCTGCGAAGGTAAACGTTTATTTGACCATTTACTGTCCACATTTTGTTGGAATTTTTAAATAATTTTGTTGCGAAGCACCTAGGCTTCATTTGTGTGTATT
>NC_068984.1:145568118-145573236 GCF_001194135.2 Octopus bimaculoides | reverse complement strand
CCCCATTTATTGGGAATTTTTGTATTATTTCGTATTTTTTGTAAATACCCCAAACGTTTTGCGATGTTTTTTTTCATCGTTGTCCCCACTTTTGTTTTTTTTTTCTGCTTTGTTTTCGACCCCCTCGAAAAGAAAAACTCTACATTTGTATTTTGTCCCCTCTGTGTTGAGCCCTGTGTGGCTAATAAAGAAACCTATCTATCTATCTATCTATCTATCTATCTATCTAGCTGTGTGTGTGTGTGTGTTGGGAGAGAGAGAAAGAGCGGTATAGAAAGGTACGTTTGTGTGTGTGTGTGTATGCCAGCGAATGATATACACATCAGCAAGAATTTGCTTATTAATTGTTGCCAAGAAATTCCTTTTAAAAAATACAATGAGACTTCCGTTGTTTACCAAATTCACGATTTAAAATAAAGCAGGATTAAGGTACAGAATCCTGTTCTCATAGGATTCTTAGGAAAAACCAGTCTCACTCGGAGAAAAACACGTCTTAGATAAATTTGGGCTCAACAAGAACCATTCTCTTGGTCACTGAAAATGAAAAGGAACCTAAGACGGGTGGATTAAGTCAACAACCACCCAAAAGAATTAGAAATCCACTGACTTCCACGCAATCTCCATTTACCAAACTTTTCTCACAAGGCTTTGGAGGATACAAAACTGTGGTTGAAGGTACTTGCTCAGAAGATGATGGGGTGGGTTGGAACTTAAAACCACGTGATTGAGAACTGGAATTCTTAAATCACACAGCTATACCTGCACAAATGATACACATCTGCACTCGTCAGCCATACTTGCACCCAAGAATAATTTCCACACTCATCAGCCATACTTGCACTCATGATCCATGCCTGTACACAAGAGCTATACCTGCACTCATCAGCCGTACCAGCTCTCAAGAGCAATGCCTGCACTAATGAGCCATACCTGCACTCATGAGCCATACTTGCACTCATGAGCCATACTTGCACTCATGAGCCATACCTGCACTCATGAGCCATACCTGCACTCATGAGCCATGGCTGCTTTCAAGTGAAATTCCTGCATTCAAACCATGCTGCACACATGATCCATAGCTGCACCCATGTGTCAAGTCTGCACTCAAGAATAATGCCTGCTTTCATGAGCCATTCCTGCTCTCTTGACCTATGCCTGCACACAAGAACTATACCTGCACTCATGAGTCACACCAGCTCCCAAGAGCAACGACTGCACTAATGAGCCATGCTGCACTCATGAGTCATGCGTGTACTCATGATACATACCTGCACTCATCAGCCATACCTGTATTCAAGAGTAATGCCTGCACTCATCAGCCATGCTGTACTCAGGAGCCATGCTTGCACTCAAGAGTAATGCCTGCACTCATCAGCAATGCTGCACCGAGGAGCCATGCTTGCACTCAAGAGTAATGTCTGCTCTCATGAGCCATGCTCGCACTCAAGAATAATTCCTGTTCCCAATGGGCATGCTTGCACTCATGAGCCATGCCTGTACCATGGACTATGGTCATCCTCATGAACCATTCCTACATCAAGTTAGGCAGAATGGGTGAGAGAAAGTAAGCTGTTTGTTTGGCTTTGCCCAGTATCAGCGACACAAGCCGATATGGCCGTACTTTTCCATTATAAACAAACAGTCACGTCTTGTCTCAACCAGCTGTAATTCGAGTTTGCTGGATTAACTTGTAACTACGCGGGCACCCCCCCCCCCACAGACACACACAACCACACTCACTAGCACACATGCGCGCACACATTTTCAATAGCCGTCTTTATTTAATCTGAGTATTGTTTGATGGAGTCTTGGTTGCCATTTTCAAAGCAACGATATATTTTAAAACGTGTCGGTAAATAATATTTGTCCCAGGAAATGGTGCAAAATGAAACCACGAGGGATTTTCTTCAATGACGAAATATGTTAGGGGTTTTTCATAAGAATTCCTCGGGTGAAAGTAAGAAATATGACTCAATGTGTGTGTGTGTGTGTGTGTGTGTGTATGTGTGTGTGTGTGTGTATGTGTGTGTGTGTGTGTCTGTGTGTGTGTTTGTGTCTGTGTTTGTGTGTGTGTGTGTGTGTCTGTGTATGTGTGTGTGTGTGTGTCTAGTTTAATGGCAAACCCTTCACCTTCAGCAACTCCTGTATTATTGGCAATCAACTAATAATGTGTATGTGTGTGTAGTTAGATAGACAGATGGATAGATAGATAGATAGATAGATAGATAGATAGATAAATAGATAGATAGATAGATAGATAGATAGATAGATAGATAGATAGATAGATAGATATTGTACATATGTATGAATGTATATATAATGTAATCCAGGCACAAGGCCCGAAATTTTTGGGGAGGAGACGGAGACTAATCGATTACATCGACCCCAGTGTTTCACTGGTACTTGATTTGTCGACCCTGAAAGGATGAAAGGCAAAGTCGACCTCGGTGGAATTTGAACTCAGAATGTAGCGACGGGGAATGTATATATAATGTGATATAGCGTTTAGCGTTTAGGGTGTTGCACTCACGATCGCTACATCGTGGGTTCGACTCTCGGAACAAGCGGCGCGTTGGATTCATTTCACGTTGCCCCAGTCCGCTCAGCTGTAAATGGGTAACCCTGAAACGAACAAACCTCCCAATCAGAGGGAATGTCAGCCGTCACGCCCAGCCAGCGGGATGGCATCATTAAAACACAATTAAAACGATGCAAAGCGCATTGTGACTAGCGATGTATAACAATATTCGATCGTCTGGTCGATCACGTGATATATACATTACTTGTTTCACCCACCAGACTGAGGCCATGCTGGGGTACCGCCCTGAAAAATTTTAGTCGAACGAATCGACCTCTGTGCTTATTTTTTCCTTAAAGCTGGTACTTATTCTATCTGCCCCTTTTGCCGAACCGCCAAGTTACGGGGATATAAACACACCATCATCGGTTGTCAAGCGGGTAGTGGTGGACAAGCGCAGGCACGGACACACACACACATACACAAACTCGCACGCACATATGAACACGCGTGTGCGTTTAAAACAAAAATTTTGCTCACACGCAAAAATACCTCTACCATCAGCGCCACCACTACCACCACTATATGCACATACATGTTCACGCCAGACATGCGCACATACATACATACATACATGCACGCGAACACACACAAATGTGTCTACATACACCCGGCATGAGGCGTATGCCTTGTCAGTTACAAACATAGCAAAGATTGGTATTAAATTCCTCAACAACACTAGGGTTCGTTTAAGATGTAACCAATATCGTCCACGAATGGAAGTTTGTAAGACATAGGACCAGGCTTTCGAGTACTTCCCATCTGGTTTGAAGATTAAAACCAAAATCTAGATTATTCTTTACACTTCCTACTAAATACATTGTTACCAGGAGTGACTGTGTGGTAAGAAGCTTGCTTCTCAACCACATGGTTCCGCGTTCAGTTCCACTGCGTGACATTTTAGGCAAGTGTCTTCTACTATAGTCTCAGGCTGACCAGAGACTTGTGAGTGGATTTGGTAGACGGAAACTGAAAGAATCCCGTCGTGTAAAGACTTCTTCACTTCCCGAGCGTGGTAAGAAGCTTGCTTCTCAGTCACATGTTTCCGGGTTCAGTGGCACCTTAGGCAAGTGTCTTCTTCTATAGCCTCAGGCCAATCAAAGCCTTGTGAGTGGATTTGGTAGATGGAAACTGAAAGAAGCCCGTCGTATATATATATATATATATATATATATATATACATATAAGTATGTATTTGTGTCTGTGTTTGTCTCCCTACCATCGCTTGATAACCGATGTTATAGTGTTTACGTCCCCGTAACTCAGCAGTTCGGCAAATAAATTAAGTACCAGTTGCGTATTGAGATCGATCTAATCGACTTGCCCCCTCCCTCAAAAATTTCGGGCCTTGTGCCGATAGCAGAAAAGAATCGTTAGCACGCCTGAAGAAATGCATTGCGGTATTTCTTCCGGTTATTTAAGTTCTGAGTTCAAATCCCGCCGAAGATGACTTTGCATTTCATCCTTTTCGGGGTGGATAAAATAAGCAGTGAGGTCGATATAAGTGACAACGTCCCGACAAACGTAAAAAAAACAAACAAAAAAAACAACAAAAAAACGGAAAGAAAAGAAAATTCAGGCTTTGTTTGTATCGCAGAAGAAAATTATTAGCAGCGTCCATTTCAAAGTTTTATTTCTAGATCTACAGCAAATACACAAAATAATAAAAGCGATGCGAGTCAATCCAAATGTGACATTAATAATTTTGAAGAACAAGAAGCGAAAATATCACTTACAGAAAAAAAGCAATCACATTTACTGTAACATGATTCAAATACAATGAGTTTTGTTGCTAATAATGTCCTACAGGAACCATAAACGAAGAATACCATTCTGTTTTCTAATTGTAGATTATCATGCCGTAGGAATAATCAGTTGAAAATTATTATGTCAAAGTACAGCGCATGATTTTCAAATAAATTGTGAAGATCTGCTATCAGTTCTGCCTTGTATAACGTTCTAAGGCAGAAATTAAATTGTTCATCTCCACAGAACACATTCAAATAGACCAGTTTTAATAGCGAAATTATAGCCCAGATATAAAACGGCAAATCTGGATATTGTAATGAAACGGCCGGTTCTCTTGTTAAATTATACTGCACCTTCAAGTCTAAAGTAATTTTTAACGGTTGTTCTGAACGAAATAAGATCATAAAATACTATGGAGAAGTTTACGAATTCTTGTCCTCGTTTTCCAGATTTAGGTAGAGTCACGTGACACTGGAGTTTTTTCGTTTTCTTTTGAAAAAGAAGGGATTTAAAAGGATAAAGAAAAACATTAATTAATGTATGAGAAAGTAAAAACGAAAAAGAAAAGAAAAGAAAAGCTACAACAACAGCTACAACCACAACAACCACACGAACCACCCGCACTAACTTCTAACCTCGCCACTCACAGCACCACCACTCCGTCTATCACCATCAGCAACATCATTCCCACCATCAACACCATTCCCACCATTGCCACCACTACTCGTACTATTAGCATCACAATCATAACCACCACCACCATCACCACCACCACCGCCACCGCCACCACC
>NC_068984.1:145560324-145565324 GCF_001194135.2 Octopus bimaculoides | reverse complement strand
CGTTTTCGACTTACGACATTTTTGTATAATAGCAACGATACATTTATCAAATAATAAACAAAGAAAATATATTGAATACACATATTTAATATTATATTTAATATTCATTAGAAAGTGTTTCGTCACAGGTGACGAAACACTTTGTAAACACGGGTCTTGCTTTAAAACAACACCGATATCGAAACAATCTGAAACTCACGAAGTGACTCATAAACCCCGTTATGTAGTTTGAACCAGACGTGTTCTATCACAACCAGGCTGTTTATATGTTAGTGAAGATCCACCATCAATCATCTGGTTGTTTAGATTTGGTAAGACATGACTACTACTATAGAATTTGAATACAGACCATATGTGGTTAAATTATATTTATATGTGCAGGGCAAGATTAAGACCCATCGAGGTCATAAGCACTTAATAGATTTTGGTACCCCTATATATATATGTAATTCAAAATATAAACAATGATAAACCATACAGTAAGATGGAAAATAATGTTTATTTTTGCATACTTCCATTTTATTTAGATTTGAAAAAGTTTTCTCCTACATCCTTTTAATTGCAAAGTCGTTGATCAGATCCTCAATATGACACCATGAACACTTCAAAATTATATTTCCGATCGTATAAACCACTTTGTATATTATTTTAGCAGGTTTAAAATTATTTTATACACACACACACACACACACACACACACACACTCATATATATACGACGATTTTCTTTGAGTTTCCGTCTACCAAATCCATTCACAAGGCTTTGGTCGGCCCGAGGCTATAGTAGAAGACACTTGTCCAAAGTGCCACACAGTAGGATTGAACCTGAAACCATGTGATTGGGATGCAAACTTCTTTTCTTACCACACAACCACGCCTGCGCCTATAATACACACACACATACACTCCCACGCAAACACACACACGCATACACAAACACACGCATACACATATAATATCGTCCGTAGTTTCATATCGTGACGTAGTTCTTCCTCCGGTTGTAGAGAGGTTATGCGCCTTCACCCATTTGAGTCTGACGAGTCGGCCATACGGTTGAGCGCTTTATAGGTGCAAGACCAACGGTCACTTTTATATATTACGGTTATCTCTCCAGATTTTCTACAGAACTGATCTGTTGCGATGTTTCGTACCCAAATACCGTCTAATGTAAACAATAATGCGATCGAAGTTGGAAAAATAGGTGAAAGGTGTACATGCACATTCAGGTATCATTGCTCCTCTTTCAGCGTCACACCCAACCCATTAACCATCTACGAACATTATTGCTTCAATAGCTACTAAATATAGCAGTGTAACATTATTGGATTGACCAATTTTACATATCAAACACATTCCTGACGGCTGGTACGTATGTAACCCCCATTTACTGAAACATGATTTGGAGATTTTTCGGTTGCTATTTCCAGCTAATTGAACGTCTTCGTCGTGGGTCGTCCTCTTGTTTGTAGTTCCAGAGGGTGTCGTGACGGTCGAGGTAGATTCTCTACTGAACCTTCTGAACTCCTCTGACACACCACGAACTTTTAAAACACTTCTCACAATTCTTCAACCAATATTGACCATCAGATTACAGACAACCAAACTTCATCTTATCAATTTAGATAATAACATTCACTACATCACGTTTCATCATCTCTCCTTCCCCTCTTTCCTCTTTTCCTTCTTGCTCACCGTTTCTTTCTTTCTTTCTTTCTTTCTTTCTTTCTTTCTTTTTCTCCCTTCAAATTCACACCTACAATCTCTTCCCCTATCAAATATACATATAATATACATACATACATATATATCATATCATATCATATCATATGTATATACATAATATGATGATATATATGTATACATATACATATATATATGCACACATACATACAAACACATACAAACCCATACATACATACATACGTATTTACATACGCAGACATGTGTATATATATATATATATATATATATATATATATATATACAAATACGCATATACACACGCACACATACACATACACACACACATAAATATTGCTCCTCCCTTTCTGTACATATGCTCCCTCTCACTCCACCTCATGTAAACGTATCTTATTCAACTGATTTTTCTCTCCCTGTCCCGAATCCTCTCTCCCTCTGTCTGTCTGTCTCTAGCTTCCTCTCGCTCCTCCTCTCTTCTGTCTGTCTGTCTGTCTCTCTCTCTCTTTCTCTTTCTGCCTCTCTCTCTCTCCTCCTTATTTACTTTTCTTACCTGTTCCTCCGATCTCTTTTCCCACCTGTTGTATTTCAGGTTGCTTTGATCACCACATCCTGCATCATGGGAAGATAATAGCTCAATAGTTTTCGTTGTTCTGACCCGTATCAAGCCTGATTCAACTGACCGATTGTCAAAATGGTCAAAGACGTCCAATCGTGATTATATCGACTTTTTTCAAGGCACAGTGCACCCAATATCAGATTTTCCACTGTCTGTCTTTTATAAGATGCCTGAGTGTGATTTAAAGGGGATTTAGTTGCTACTTTTAGCAGACCGAGTGACCACGTAAAGACATCCTTCGTTTGTTCTAGACCTGGGAACCTTTATTTTGTAAGACTCCTGGATGTGATTTAAAGGGGTTTTGGTCACTATTTTTAACAGACCGAGCGACCACGTGAATACATCCCTCGCAGACTCGTAACATTGTAACCTCGTGACCTACATTTGTCTCAATGAGTTTTTTTGTTTTTTTTTTGTCTTTTGTATTAAAAAAATACTTCAAAAGGATTTCTAAATCCTGAATTGTATTGAGTTAAGCCTCGATGTAACATGCCATAAACCTGTCAATACTCTGGCAGGCTAAGAGTCTGTCGCGGAGGCATTGTGTGGCGTATTGCTTCTAAGAGAGGAAGACTGAATCGAAGAAAAACCCATTTGTGGAGACCTGGAAAAGAGAAAGTAAGAAGAGAATAAAATGCATGATTCTTGGAATGAAATTGAAAGACTTGTAAATCTAGGATATAATGGCAGAGATTACATCATGTAGTAAAACAGGATAAACGCCGACAGAAGATTAACATTGTAAATGAGAATGCTTAGATAGTGCTTAAGTGTGTGAGAGAGGGTAGCTTAATGGTTAGAGCATTGGGATCACGGGTATAAAGTAGTGAGTTCAGTTCCTGAATGCTGATGCAACCTTGTATGCCTCTAGACGTTACATTCTCGAATTTACGTAGGGTAAAGGTAGCGGGACCAAGAGGCCGCCTCTGTTTGCTCACAGCTACATAGGGGCCAGGAACAGTTAGCGGAAGGCATCATACCCGCTTGCGAGTAACAGTCATGGTAATGGTGTTTAGATAACAAATAAAAAGGGGAAGACGTTAGAAGTTTGTGATAATTGCATATTGAAAGGACGACTGTCCGTTAAATAGTAAAACAACAAAAGCTCGAACGACAAATATCCGAAGAAACTGGAAATGATGGGCCTCAATAAATTCTTTCTTCTTCATTCGAAGAAAAGTTATGCCTGAAATATTGGTTCCAAATTTTGGTACAAGGCTAAAAATAATTAAGAGGAAAAGGCAGATTAATTATATCGACCTCAGTGCTCGACTGATACTTATTAAAGATTCTTCCTTAATAATTATCAGGCAAAGTCGACTTCGGTAGAATTTGAACTCAAAACGCAAAGACGGGTGAAATACTGCTAAGCATTTTACCCGGTGCAGTAACGATTCCGCCAACGCGCTGCTTTAGTTATGCTTGAAATGTTAGTACTAACCTCTCCTTACGACTCAGAAATTTATCTTATTTAATGCTCATTATATATAACAAATTTCTACGTGAGAAGACGTATTAATTACAGCCACGCCTTTCCACACCGTTCAGAAAATTCTTATAAATTCCAATTTTAATATTTTCCAATCAAAATGTGGTTTTTAAGTTACTCGCTCAGTAAAATACATTTAGAAGAGTATCAAGCACTCAATGACAGCTTTATACTTTATGAAGAAATCAGCCATTATGGCTGAGTCACGTAAAAGTTTTCAGTTTATCATCCTCAACAACATCCAACAAGTATGAAAGGATCCTAGAATCAACATCGATTTAGCCAACTCAACGACTACATTGACTATGACAGCAACAACAACTGGAACAACGAAACAAGTGAAACGCTCCTACAAGTGGTCACTCGATCAGCTAGAAATAGCAAATAACTCTCCTTCAAATCAATCTAATGTCTTCTCCCAAAAAAGAGAGGTCATACTGGATGGATGCGATGCTTTGGCTGGGAAAGAATCGTTGTATATATAAGACCAGACGAGACACAGATGGCTTCGATTCATTCAGAAATAATGCAAAAGTGGGGAATCTAAAAAGTAAACAAGTTGAAAAAGGGAAATGATCAAACGAAAAGAATATTAATCACTTTCATCTACTACTACTACTGCTACTACTACTACTACTACTACTACTACTACTACTACTACTACTACTACTAATAATAATAATAATAATAATGATAATAATAATAAATGTGAAAAGTACAATCCTACATTCAGCAAGAATCCTAAGAAAACATTCCTGAGATTTGCGGTGACCTGTCATCAAACTTCAGGGTAACATTCCTCCTGACTAATATAGCATGTAATAGTTTTGGAATAATAATAATAGTAATAATGATAATAATAATAATAATAATAATTCATTGTTGGAGCAATGAAACTCGAAGCAGATAAAGCTATATGTAATAAGCGGCCTTCGTTTTTTTTCTTTCTGTCCAATGGGTTTTCTTAACCCGGTATTTATAAGCTATTATCTATAGTTTTATCTCTTTCGAGTGTCACTGTCCCCCCCCCAAAAAAAAAGAAAAAAGAATTATTTCGCGTTCTCTCGGAGTTCCTAAATTCTTACGACGTCACAAATCCTTCCTACTATAGGCACAAGGCCCGAAATTTTGTGGGAAGGGATTAGTAGATCACATCGACCCCGGGGCGTAACTGATACTTAATTTATCGAACCCG
>NC_068984.1:145556859-145560176 GCF_001194135.2 Octopus bimaculoides | reverse complement strand
ATAATAATAATAATAATAATAATAATAATAATAATAATAATAATAACAACAACAACAGACAAATACATAACAAAAACACCAGGACTTACAAATATATATAACATACAGAAAATTGCACTACTGGGCACTGCACACATCCTACGCAAAACACTTTCAATACAGTAAACATAAGAGCACCACAGCAAACCACAGCACATACCCAAGGCGCACAGAGCTGCGCTCGGTAGTGAAGTGAAAGCACGTTATAAAAATAAAACTACTGAACAACAACAACAACAACAACAACAACAACAACAACAACAATAATAATAATAATAATAATAATAATAATAATAATAATAATAATAATAATAATTTAAAATTTATAGCTGTTTCTAATGGGTTTGTGACAGCAGTAAAAGTGCATCGTAAGTTTGGATTACAAACAGGATCTGGTTTTATTGTAGTCATGAAATCTAATTCACAAAAGCAAATAAACGGGAGAATTATTAACTGCCAGTTGGAAGAGAGTATGAAAGAATGTCGAAAGGCAAGAGGAATGTTGCAGCTTTAACGAATTTATTTCGGTCCTGTAATTGTTGAAGAATACGCACCCTGCATTAGACAATTTCTGCAGTCTAAGGAAGAGTGTCTCAGTGAATCTTGACATGAATATACGAAGATTGTCTTATCAGAATCTACGAGTACATCACGTAGCGGGACAAAGAAAATATTGGTGTTTGCCTATACGCGTGACATACATACATACATACATACATACATACATGTATATATGCACCTGTATATCTCTCTCTTTCTCTCTCTCTCTCTCTCTCTCTCCTCTCCCCCCCTCTCTCTATCTATCTATCTTTCTACTTCGTAATCAGAAAAGATTTTCCTTCTCGTAGTAGCAGAAACAAGCAAGCTTCCTTGTAATGCACGCTGTCCTTCATTCCTAATATCGGTATTCATGGAATCGTGATCAGTTAAAGATCCCGTTAGGCAGCACGACTGCAGGACATCGAAAATGTGTTGACTGGAAGGAGTGAGGACAGAATCTACTTAACCTGTAGATAAAAAGCAAATCTTTTGAAGGTGACCTTTACTTTCGTTATCGCAGAGATAACAATTATTCAAATGCATGGCGCTGGTTACTCTAAATTATTTTTCTTCTCTCATTTTTGTTTAAGTTATGCAAAATTACCAAAGCCATGAATGTGTTCTATTCTTTTCAGTATAAGTGTAAGTTTATTGTCTTCTGGATATAAGGTCGGAAATGTTTCCTGCTGATGAGGATTACTGAGTCAGAAACACGCGTCTACGACATTCCTCTTATCTCCATACAATAATCCTGTCTTTCTCTTTAATGCCATGTCAACTTTGGAGATTTCTCGTGTCTTGAAATTATTTCCCCTTCTCAAATGAAACTGGACTTAATTGTCATTCAGTAATTAAGATACATCCTGTAGAGATGGAGACAGTTTTAATAAATCAAGAATTTACGCCGTATGGTATTTGATATACCGGCATTTGTCTATAGCAGAGGTTCTCAAACTTTTTGGGACACCGCACCGCTCATGGCCACATAATACTCCTGTTTTTATGCATGAATAAATATTTTATATTTTACTAATTTATATATACTATGAATCCTTTGATATTTAATACAATATTATATAATTTGTATACAATACTATGATAATATTGTAATAGATTCATAGCGTCCCCCAATTCACTGCCTTTCTCCCGACGCCTCCCCCTTCGGCACCAGCGCCCACCTGGACCGTCTCAACGCCCACCGTGGAGCGGTGGCACCTACTTTGGGAACCTATCGTCTATAGCATCTGCAACTTTTTATAGATGAAGCAGTGCTAAGCTTTGGGCCGTGGCTCTCTGGTAAACGCTGCTGGTTTTTGCTTCGCGACTGCTTGTCGGTGATTAAGCTGGTTCGTTCGCAGTCAACCCCAGTAAGTATATCTACGTATAGAGATAATTCCACTTTCTACCATTTGTCGTGCGCCATATAAGGAATACAAGTGTACAACGGGTGTGTGCATGTGTGTGTGTGTGTGTGTGTGTGTGTGTGTGTGTGTGTGTGTGTGCCTGGGTGAACTATCCTCTTATATGCCCTCGTGGGCACTTTATTTTTCACAGCTAGGCGAAAATTGCATGTTTATCAAAAAGAGATATTCTTTCAGATTATACGCCATCGACAAAAAAAAAAAAGAAAAAAGAAAAAGAAATAAGAACTGGTTTGCATTACGTTTATCTGTGTATGTATATATGAGTGTGCTGTTTGTATATATGAGTGTGTATGTATATATGAGTGAGTATGTATATGTGAGTGTGTGTGCATATAAATAAATGGATGTGCGTGTGTGTATACAAATACATACGTGCATAGTCACGTACGCACGCATACAGATACGCTAGCACACACACACACACATGCAGCAACAGCGACTGATGTCATTTAAAGTGGTTCTTTTGTAGACAATGGCACGTTTATCAGAATCTGATCTTCTCCCTCAGACTTCCTGATTAAGGCAGCAATATACAAGAATGCAGTGAGCTGCATTGTTGCACAAAGTCAAACTGAATTACTAACTTTTGCAGTCAACTTCCTACTAACATTTGCTGCTGGTAAATAAATAAAAAAAACTGGCGTATGAACCCATTAAAAAACACCATATATATATATATATATATATATATATATATATATATATATGGTGTGTGTAATGTGTTTGCATGTCATATGTCGACTAAATGAATCATAAAATATTTAGCAGCATGTATGTATATATGTTACAATAACATAACCGAAGCACATTGTTGTTCCTGTGAATGTTTTTGTCTTCGTAAAAATGTAGCCCGAAGCTTTTATATCAGGAAATGAATAAGAGAAAAAAAACTGAAAATGAGTTCCAGGTTGTTTGTTTGTGTGTGTGTGTGTGTGTGTTTATTGAGTTAGAAAACAAAGAGCTCTAATGGATAGAAATCAATTTATTAATTAATCAACATATTAACCAACAATTGTTTCATTTCTCAAATAAGATTAAAATTACAAAACAAATTTACTGGACGTAAACAAACTAACAGCAGTTGCCAAGCGGTAGCGAGTGACAAACACTGATACAAAGACAAACACACACATATACACAACGGGCTTCCTCACAGTTTCCGTGAATCAAATTCACTCACGAGGCATTGATCGACCACTTGCCAAAGGTGCCGCGCTGTGGGGCTGAACCCGAAATTTCGTGATTGCAAAGCGAGTTTCTGAACCACACAGCCATACCTGTATCTACTTGAACGTAGAATATAAATGAACGTAG
>NC_068984.1:145552970-145556849 GCF_001194135.2 Octopus bimaculoides | reverse complement strand
ATATAAATGAACGTAGCTTAATACTCCATAGTGTTTCGTTCGACATATTTATTCGGATTTCCAAATATTTACTTCAAAATAATTTCCTCCACCACCTCCTCTTTCTTCTCCTCCGCCTCTTCTTCCTTCCCCTTTCTCTTCTTCTTCTTCTTCTTCTTCTTCTTCTTCTTCTACCTCCTCCTCCTCCTCCTCCTCCTCCCCCTCCTCCCGCTCCTTCTCTTTCTCCTCCTTATTAAATATAAAAATATTACACTTACCATTTTTGCATTTGTCCAAAGTCTTATAGCATGACATTTGTGATTAAAAGATTCTTAAAAAATTTTCGTGTTGGAAAATATGATGTTATTGAAAATCAGAATACATTCTTATCTGGACTCTATTTTTCTCCTCTTCTTCTTCTCCTTCTTCCGTTTTAATCACTTTTCGGTAATTCTCTGTGGCGAGTACAGAAACAGCAAATTCAGTAAAATGGCAAAAACACGAAATAATATTTTGATAATCAATTTGATTTAAGAGAAAATAGTTTCGATGGAAAGAAACGTATTCTGAAACCAAACCATCGATATATTCTTCTACTTCATCTATATCTCATGTAGCCACAATTTTACCATTCCGATCACCTATTGACATAAAGATTAAGATCCACATGCGTGATTCCAGACAAATGCGCAGTTTTGGGAGAATTCTTAGACATTAAAAAAAAAATGATCACAAACATGCAAAACATTTGTACTGAATAATATATGTGTGTGTGTGTGTGTGCATATACGTGTGTGCATACACACACACACACACACACACACACACATATATATATATATAATATCACACACACACATGTATACATATATAGGCGCAGGCATGGTTGTATTTTTAAGAAACTCGCTTTGCAATCAAGCAGTTGTTCCTCTTCTTTCTTTGAGCTTTCCCCATTCTTTCCTGCCAAGGCACAATTAACTCCAGATGGACCGGTTTCTTTGTTGCACTGAAGACTTCAGCTGTTTCTCCAGATCAGCTTCCATCGCCCAGTCTTATACTGTGCAAAGTAACCCCTCCAAGACGCTCTTGGCTATTTTCGTTGTTTTCTCCCGCCTCTCTCTCTCTCTCTCTCTCCTTACCAAAAGCTATTCTTCTGTCGGTAGTGCTGCCATTTTTGCTGTCGTTGATGCCCTTAGCGATGGTCACGATGATCTGATCGTGTCTCCAGCGATACCTACCCTCGTTAAGGGCCTTGGATCGACTGCGTTAGAAATGCTCAAGGATACCTGTCTTAGAACACAGTGCGCATACAAGGGTGTTGACTGAGCCCTATGTCAGCGGGTTACAGAGATTAAGAACGACGTCATAAACGCATCCCCACTGATCAAGAACTCAGACCTCTGAAGGTCCCTACATCCAGAAATTCTTCCAGATCGCCTACACCCACTTCATCCAGGCACCCTTTTTTCTACATCACCACAGCTTGCTTTCACCCTCTTCTTCTATTGATGCTTGCCCCCCCACCCCGCTGCATCATCTCCTCCTCTCCTCCATGATAGCCGTGTCATATCGTATTGTTGTCGAGCTTCCGAATCGGGGCCTACCGTGTGCCACACTCCCAGTGAGGGTTTTGTCTTCCAGCCGCTTAAATGCTTTCTGGACTACCTTAGTTGTTTCCCCAGGAAGTTAGCCGACTACACCGACCCCAGTATTCAAGCGGTACTTATTTTATCGACCCCGAAAAGATGAAAGGCAAAATCGATCTCGGAGGCATTTCAACTTAGAACGTAAATAGCCAGAAGAAATGCCGTTAAGTATTTTGTCCGGCGTGCTAACGATTCTGCCAGCTCACCACCTCTAATAATAATAATAATAATAATAATAATAATAATAATAATAATAATAATAATAATAATAATAATAATAATAATAATAATAATAACAAGAGCACTCAGAGAGCGCAAAGCTCCGCCAAGGCAGCACCAATGTCCTCTCAACGATTATCCAGAGATGATTTTTAAAATGAGAATACCTGAAATAAACTCAACTGCTCTTACAAACAGGAATACTAAAAATGAACCCAACAGTTTATCAAAAATTAAGTAAGAAAACAGGAAAAATAAGCCAGAATCCTTGCCCGGTACCGGATCGATTCCAAAATCTAAGCAGCTCGTGCCAGTCACGAGGTCAAACATCCCTGAAAGTTTCATCTGAATCCATCCAGCGGTTCTTGAGATATCTTGTCCATGGACAAACAAGCAAACACGACTGAAACAATACCCCCGCTTTCGCTAAGGCGGGGGTAATAATAACCCTTTCTATTTACTATAAGCGCAAAACCTGAGGTTTTCGGGAAGGGGTCTCGTCTACTATATTGACCTCAGTAATTGACTGGTACTTATTTTATAGACCCCGAAAGGATGAAAGGTCAAGTCGACCTCAGCGGAATTTGAACCCGGATTCCGATGAGATAGATGGAGGTGAGACTAAGCCAAAAAGACAAAACTGTTTCTCTCTTTCCGACGAAGGCACAATCCCAAGACCCCGGTTCAATGTTCTCTTTATTCTCAACGCAGGACACACAACGACAAATCAACTCAGCCAAATTCGCCAACTTGACAATGTCTGCAGGAGATAAAGTCTTCTTTTATAGCGTATTATATTTCTCCTGCTGGTAAGTTCCTACATCTCCCATAGTCTTCATTTCGAGATATTTCCATTCTGGATATTTTCTTTATTTCTTTCTCTGACAGCTGATACTTATTTGATTGGTAACATAACATAAATCATTGCACACGGTTTTGATTTGTTTATTCTAGCAGACAGGCTGACGGTGAAAGAGATAAATGGACGAATTGATAGATAGACGGATAGACATACATAGACGGGTACAGAATATTGCGCACAAACACAAAAATATATGTCTACATACACATACAGATACCAGATAATATAAGTTTATATATGTGTATGCTTGTGTGCATGTATACGTTTGTATATCTATCTATCTACCTATCTATCTATCTATCTAACTGTATGTATGCATATACATATATATATACTCTTTTATCCTTTTACTTGTTTCAGTCCTTTGACTGCGGCCAGCTGGAGCACCGCCTTTAGTTGAACTAATCAACCCCATGACTTATTCTTTGTAATCTTAGTGCTTACTCTATCGGACTTTTTTGCCGAACCGCTAAGTTACGGGGCCGTAAACACACCAACATCGGTTGTCAAGCGATGATGGGGGTACAAACACAGACACAGATACACACACACACACACACACACACACACATATATATATATATATATATATATATATATATATATATATATATATATATATATATATATATATATATACGACGGACTTCTCTCAGTTTTCATCTACCAAATTCACTCACAAGGTTTTGGTCGGCTGGAGGCCATAGTAGAAGACACTTGCCCAAGGTGCCACGCAATGGGACTGAACACAGAACTATGTGGTTGGGAAGCAAGCTTCTTACCACACAACCACTCCTATAAATATATATATGCAAACACACTCATATATATGTGTGTAAAGAGGGGAATGTGGTGGGGAAAATGTGATCAAACTGACAAACAGACAGACTGATAGATAGACAGATAGCTAGCTAGCTACCTTGATAGATAGATAGATAGATAGATAGATAGATAGATAGATAGATAGAGGGGGAGGGAGGGGGAGGGAGAAAGGGAGAGACAGAGAGTGGGGTGGGGTAAGAAGTTAGTGGGTATATCGGAAGTTAGTTAGTTAGGTAGGTAGGTAGGTAAAAGCTGTACAGATAGGTAAGCCCGCAGACAATCAGACAAGAATAAAATAAGTGGCAAGACGAGAGAGAAAGCAAGAGAAATGAAAGAAAAGAAGAAAAAAGA
>NC_068984.1:145546618-145552599 GCF_001194135.2 Octopus bimaculoides | reverse complement strand
AGAGAGAGAGAGAGAGAGAGAGAGAGAGAGTAAGTTGAGTTGTTTTATTGTTAGTAAATTGTCAGATGTCACCACCTGTTTCATTTCAGTTTGCTTAAAATTGTTCAGCTTCTATTTCGGTCTTTACCGTTTTAGCTTTAGGAATCATTGCTTTTTGTCTTAGACAATGTCTGTAAGATTAACCGGAAACGTAAAGGTCAAATCTGTGTAACTTTGATTACTTGTTCAACGATACACATCAACACGTGGAACTTAACTATCTAACATTAATTGATCTATAAGAACTATATCATGATGGCGCATGGCCTAGTTGTTAGGATGTTGCTTGCAAGCAAGATAGCCGTTTCGATTCCAGCGAGGGCGCTGCCATGTGTTCTTGAGCCACACACTTCATTTTACATTACTCCATTGAACTCTAAATGGATAACCGTGCAACGGATTGGTACCCCGTTTAGGGGGAATTTTGGGATCCCAGTCACTTAAACGCTATGAAAGTAAGGTAACAAGCCTACCTTTTTTTATAAAATTTCACTTACCCGAAATATTTTATTGTAAAAACAGAACAATATTCTGAGGGATATTATGGAGATGCTGGGGAACTTTGTCCGGGGGTGATTTTGTCCAGTGGGGATTTTGTCCTGGTGCCGGAAGGGGGAAACAATTTAGTAAAGAGCCAAGAGAGTCGAAAGTAGGCCAGCAGAAACCAGCATAAATTTACCAGTGTCAGTAGAATATCAGTTGATAGGTTTCACTTTAATCAACGTTTTACGTGACCTGCTTTTCTGTGCGAAAGCATAATAAAGTGGTGGGAAGTTCCCATTATGCAGAATATGTGATTTGGGTTCGATTCCTTGTTACGTTAGTTCTTTTCCTTTATTGTTTATATCAATGATTGTTGATCTTTGTCACTACCCTGGACTAGATTCAGCTCAGCGCAGCCAGACTGACTGGCTCTAAACACGCCACATAAAGACGTTTAAGATGTTTTCTTTTCACATTTAATATACGCTTCCTGTTTTAAAATGTTCTAATGTTAAATATTAGAATTACTTCCTGTTGAAATATCTTTACATTTCAGATTTTATATGTTCTTCCTATTAAAAGATATCGGCCTTTACTTTTGCAGGCACATCTGTGCTCATAAGAGGTTCGGATTGCAAGCATGTAGTTCTGAGTTCCATCCAAGTCAACGGCAAATTTCAATTATATATATTATACGCTCACGAGGTTACCTCAGTTTGATCCTGACTGAACTTCCTGCTCTTTGGACTTGCATATCTTAACCACTTCCCGAACTTTCAGCACCTCTCCTCATCCACATACCAGCACTCCCCCCGGATTACCACTAGTTCTACTGACTCTACCTTCACGGATTTCATTGGATTTTTTCGTTGATATGTGTGCGTGTGTGTAATAAGTGAAAGGTTCCGATTTTCAGTGCTGTGAGTTGCTCGTTTTTCGATCATCAGCCGGTAAACCAAAGCTAGTTCTCTTTTGAATATCCTCTGTCTTTCATTTCATATTTCATAAAAATATTCAGACAGTGAATATTGAAAGGAGAACCATGCTCGGTTTGGCAGCCGATGGTCAGAAAGACGTGGTTCAATTGTGATAAATTTATAGTTTCGTACACTCTTCCTGTATACTGAACACAGTGTTGTATTTCCATGCACAAAATCAAACAAAACCACGAAAAAATTTCTTTCCAGGAGTGTAGGATGAAACATACAAAATTTGCTTCTTATTTTGTTTTTCATAGAATATACTTGGAAAATAGGAATGTATCTTATGCGAGTGTGTCTTATAGACCGGCAAATACAGCACTCGATGGTGGAATAGAATATTATTTTGACTCACAAACATCAAAAACTTTAATTATTTTTCCTTTGAGATATCCTCCCCATTCCGTCAGTGTTCTTTGATCACTAGAAAGGTGACCATTCTCTCTCTCCCTCCCCTTCTCTCTCTCTCTCTCTCTCTCTCTCTCTCTCTCTCTCTCTCTCTCTCTCTCTCTCTCTCTCTCTCTCTCTCTCTCTCTCTCTCTCTCACACAGACACACACGCACAACACAAAATATTTTACCCAATAATACTAGCAGAATCGTCGGTCTGTTTCTAAGACCCATTTCTAGTAAAGCATGACAACTCCAAAAGAAATCCATTCCTTACAGTTCTTTGATTCTTTGATCTCACTGTAATTTCCTTACCATTTTCTTCTCTTTTTTTTCTTCTCCACTCTTTCTTAGAACTTTGACCACAACGACACACACATTCTGTGAAATGTTCCAGTTTAATTCTCAAGCTTGCAATATTCCATTTCAATTTCCTCACTTTCCAAACTGGAGGGAATTGTAATGAAATAATATCATGTTCTCACACCACTGGCACCAAGGAATTCTGGTAACTTCCTGCTTCTGCGATTAATTAAAAACACAAAGGGAAGAACATTTTTTTTTTATATTCTTCGTGTTTATTACCATTCTTACGATCGCCTTTGTCACTGCCGCTGTTATTGTCACAGTTTCTGCAGCAGTATGAACTACTACTACTACTGCTCTGCTACTACTACTGCTCTGCTACTACTACTGCTCTGCTACTACTACTACTACTACTGCTACTACTACTACTACTACTACTACTACTACTACTACTGCGTGGCGATGGCGGAGTTTGAACTCAGACTGTAAAGAGCTGGAAGAAATGTCGCTCAGCAGTTTGACCGACGCGAGATCGATTCTACCAACCTGTTGATTTCTGAATTATTTCTACTCTAGGCACAAGACCTTGAAAATCTTTGGGGAGAAGGGGGCTAGTTGATTATATCGACCCTAGTGCGTAACTGGTACTTATTTAATCGAACCTGAAAGGATGAAAGGCAAAGTCGACCTCGGCGGAATTTGAACTCAGAACGTAAAGACGGACGATATACCGCCAAGTATTAAGTCCGGCGTGCTAACGATTTTGCCAGCTCGCCGCTTTGTCGTCGACTTCTTAATAATAATAATAACATTAATAATAATAATAATAATAATATTGGTTTTTAATTTTGACTCGAGGCCAGCAATTTCGGTGTTGGTGGTGGTGGTGGTGGGGTTAAATCTACCACATCGACCCCAGTGCGTAACTGGTACTTATTTCATAGACCCCGAAAAGATGAAAGGCAAAGTCGACCTCGGCGAAATTTGTTTTCAGAACACAAAGAACCGGAAGAAATGCCGCTGAGTATTTGATCCGGCAAAAGTAACGATTCTACCAAATGATGATGATAATGATGATGATGATGTTGAATCCTTTATTAACCGTTAAGGGTTTACAAGAAGACCGATGTGAGGCTGATACGATGTGAGGCTGATACGATGTGAGGTTATGTGAAAGCGTGTGAACAGTATAAAATAAATAAAACGAAGAAACGAAAGAATTCAACCAAGAAAATTCCCAGAAGTGAAGGAGACTTCCAAAGACTGTTCGTGGAGACCCCACAAAACCATGGTCATTCTGATCACTACAGCTAGAACCAACTTTTCCTCCCCCTGTCTCAACCTTCACGCGCATGCTCAGAGCAGGCCCTTTGCGTGGACCATTCTTTCCACTCTCACCCACCTCCCAACAAGTTTGCTGAGGGGCAGTGTTTCTCTCTCCAGCCTCACTTTCCTTGAAAAAATTGATGAGGATTTAACCAAAGAGGCCCCGGGAGGATTTTCAGATTGGACCCGGCTGATGGCCGGATCCAATAATAAAACCGCCCTTGTCTTAAGACAGCACAAAACTTGGTCTCCACTACAGGTAATTTCCTACGGGGCGCCGAGAAAGAGTAGTCAATTGCAGTTTGTATTTTATCGTAAATGGAATATTCTCTGAAGTTATTTAGCACACTCTGGGTGTGTTCTTCATCCACCTGACAGTGTGAGGAATCGTTTTCATAACAAGGTTAATGTCTTCAACATACCAAAAGTACAAGGCACATTTTAATATATTAAATACAGTTTATGTTTCTCTCGTCTGTTTATCTCAGCGCGCCGCCATCGTAAGATGGCGACGTCTCCAACAATCCCAACTGCGACAACACCGCCTTTCATCTGTTAGAAAAAACTATGTGTGTGTGTGTGAATGTGTGTGTGTGTGTGTGTGTTTAGCGTGACCTTTAAGAACAGATCAACCCCCCCCCCCACAAAATACTACAACAAAAATATTTTTTGCATAAATTCAAACAACATTGAACAGGATTAAAATGAATGAAAACCTGAACGAATATATCTGACAATATGACCGTCCAGAGCCATTAGTTTACTTTTAGATGCTGTTACTCAGACATTTATTAATTTAAAATATGTTAGAAGCGGGAGATAAGTATATTGAACTTCTTAACCAAAACTGAAGACAATGCAACATTTCTTGAAGTTATTATGTACACAGACACCGTCTTTTCTTTTTATTTTGAGAAATTCCACAACTTAAACAGTAAAATAGTTATAAATATGATGTGATGCCGCCAATATGAAAAGGAATCGTATTCTAAGATGAAAGCAGGTCATTAATGTCCGTGCAATGAAGACAACAAACAGCACCAAGAACTAACAAGAGCAGATAAATGTCGGCATTCACTATGGTGGCTCTCAGAAATATCGTCGCCATAATCCTTGGGTTTATTCTTCGTTCTATTTTGTTTTTCTTGTATTTATCTCCGTAGACTGGAAACTGGTTGCTTCTAAGCTACAGAGATCACACCCTACCATTGTGTTTTCAGATTTTTGGCTGTTTATCTATTGTTAAACATTGAGTTTATCAAACAGCTTAGTTTTTTTATTACTAATTCTTTCCAGTAACCATTCATACAAGAAAAAAAGATAGTTCTCTCTCTCTCTCTCTCTCTCTCTCTCTCTCTCTCTCTCTCTTTCATACACACGCACGCACACACACACACACACACACACACACATTTATATATACATAACTATATCGGGGAAGCGTACATATATACGTATAAATGCGTAGGTGAATATACTGTATGTGTGTGTGTGTGTGTATGTAAATATATGTGTGTGCGTGCATATTTGTATACATGTATGTACATACATAAGTAGGTACTCACACACACACACGCGCACACACACATAAAACTTTCAGCGTCTTTCATTCCTCCTTTTATGTTCCCCGCTCCCGGAGTTTCATAATATTTGTAACTCAATTGCTGTCTAATGGTATATTTGTTGCCTGGTTCAGTAAATTTACTACATCTGATGATTATATAAATAATATTACGTTGTAATTATTATTATTATTACTATTATTATTTTGGTTTGGCTCAGGTTCGGTCTTATTTCTGGTAGGAATTATGTGGGTAGCGGGTTACTACCTGTGACTTTACATATCCACAAGTTTTCAGCAGTCTTCCAAGTGCTTAGAACCCTCTTGATAATCTTTGCTGTCCCTAAGAAACAAACTTTCTGTAGCAGCTCTACCAAACGTTCTATTCCGATCTCCTTCAGCCATTTGTTTATATCTTGGCTTACTATTCCCGACGCACCAATTATTAGAGGAATGACCTTTAGCATGCCAGACAAAATGCTTAACGGCATTTCGGGGCTTATGTTCTGGGTTGAAATTCCGCCGAGGGCGGTAAAAATCTCCTCAGGGCAAAAAATTGACAAAAATTCGTTCACACCCTAGTAGGTAGAGAATTGCTTACCGGTAAACAACTCTGCATCTATTTCTGTGTTCAAACGCTCCATTTTTCTTATGTTATATTATTAAAGTTCTCTTCTCCTTTATCGAATGGATGAAAACATCTACAACGACAACTGGAACTTCATAAGTGTTAACACCAATACTAACACAAACTGGTTTACGCTTGGATAAAATACATCCCTGTGAAAGAGCCAATCTCTTTCTATTCGAAACTTCATAAACACTCGTTATATATATGTGTGCTTGTGTGTGTGTGTGTGTGTGTGTGTGTGTGTGTGTGTGTGTGTGTGTGTGTGT
>NC_068984.1:145545597-145545850 GCF_001194135.2 Octopus bimaculoides | reverse complement strand
GCAATAAACATTCCGATGTTCAGTCATCCATGTGGCGCCATCTGTAGGCAAGTCCGCCATAACTATTGGCTTCAGCTGGACTTGATGTGATTGATCAAAGATTTGCCAATAGACGAAAGTGAAGACGGTGGGGGAGTGGGAACGCAATGTCACCAGCGCTATTGCTGCTGCTGCTGCTACTACTACTACTACTACTACTACTACTACTACTACTACTACTACGACTACTACGACTACTTGAAGTTACCGTTTC
>NC_068984.1:145541238-145545125 GCF_001194135.2 Octopus bimaculoides | reverse complement strand
ATGTGCTAGAAAAAGTAGTCAAATATTCCTCAAATGATACATTCCTCAAATCAATTGGAAGAAAAATTGAAGAAATTGAAAAATGACAGCCAAACAGAAAAGATCCCGGTAAGTTTCGGTTATCTCACCCCCATTAAAAAATTGGATTATCTCCCCATTAAATAATCGAGTTAATGTGGCGACAAGAGATTGTATTAAAAGAGTTCCTTTTGATTCAATACTTCAACACAATATTGACGTTTGGCCTTCTCAATAGGAATGGAATGATTTGTTGCAAAAATGTTATTAGATTCAGTAAGATGTTTCATTGTTTTCAGTTTTCATGTTTATTAACTTTTTCAGTTTTGTATGATTTGTTATAAAAATATTATCAGATTCAATACGTTGTTTCATCTTTTCACTTTTCATGTTTATTAAGATTTTCATTTTTTTTTCTTTGTTTTATTGAGGGTTAAGCAATTATTTTAGCTGAAGGAGATAACCAAAAATACCGATATTTCTCGTAAAACAGGGGGAGATAACCCAATTTTTTAACGGGGATGTGATAGCAAAAAAGTACCAAGATCTCATCTGACAACCGTACAAAATGAAAAACACATTTGATGGTGCAAATCCCTGATATATTAAACGAAGAATTGGCGACGCACGTTTTTCTATAGAGTGGCTCCATTAGACCTAACAGGACTAAACAACTGATTTAAAACAAAAAACAAACAGGTTGTTACGGTTGGATGGTATTGGTCATGGGTATACACCAGTTAGAATTAAAAAAACAAATTTCCCTCAAATCACACATCTATGTTGTCGTAGAAGGAAGAACGTAGAGGACACTTTAGTTTCTGATACACGAAAAGACAGAATATCACTGAAGTAACGTTTCTATAGGTCTGCTGCAGCAGAGCTAACCCGAAAATGAATTTCAATACAGAAATCCCTCGCCATATCGCGGTTCGCCTATCGCGGGGTGTTTTGGAACGTAACACCCGCGATAGTCGAGGGATTACTGTACATCTTCTCCGAATTTAAAATAATTCATTTTCCGTTCAGACTTCCTTCCACTGTACAGTGCAGTTGTGAAGGAGTGAAGGATACTACCGAGGTAATACGTATGCGTGTGTGTGTGTGTGTGTGTGTGTGTGTGTGCGCGTGTGTGTGTGTGTGCGTGTGTGTGCGTGTGTGTGTGTGTGTGTGTGTGTGTGACTCTTTTAATGAAGAGTAGCATAGAATTTAATAACAGTAAGTTAGACGTGGAGAAAGAGAGGAGGGGAAGAGTTGGAGAGTATTGAAAAATAAGGGTTGCGTAGGTGAAAATACAGTGAATGGAAAGAGAAAAGAAAGTGGAAACACACACACACACACACACACACACACACACACACACGCACACACGCACACAGAAGTGTATGCATGCAATACAAAAAATGCGTTATCTTTAAGATACCGTGTTCGCGCACTATAGACATATTCGTGTATGTATGTGTGTGTGTGCACACGTCCGTGCATATATGCATTTGTCTACATACATACATGTATTGATGTATATATCGGCCAGATCCTAAACTATATGATGTCATTAACGGCAAGCTGAGTTCGTCAGAGGAGCTAAACGGTTTGTTATACATTAGAAGAAAAAAAAAAGTATATATATATATATATACATACGTCAATGATGGCTATTAGTTTCTTGAAAATTCGATATAAAAATGAATATGTATGAAATCGGTTGCTGCTGCATATATAAATATCTGCAGCACGGTTGGTATTACGTAATCTGCATTACTCGTTAGGTCTACAACGAACGCCATTAAGGGCGGCAACATTCAGTAAACGTTGCAGGTATAAATCGATGGTTATTATCGCTTAATAGTTGTAATAATATATAGATATATATACATAGGATATATAATGGGCAGCCGGAATGTTATACCATTGCCTACACCAACACGTCTTTACACTGTCTGCCTGTAAACTGTCTAAATATTAGACGAGCAGAAATCATGGAACGAACGGAAATCATTTACTTTTGATATTTACGGAAGTCTTCTTTCTTATATTTTGCAAATAAAAACGAATTTGTTGGTTGAGCGCTATTAATTTTCTTTTTATTGTATTTCTTTAGAATCTGTAGCCAACAACAAGACAATAGAAATTAGCAAAATCAGGATGGCTGACTCCAAATATACATGTCAATTGAAACCCATCCCGATGTAGTTACAAGAAAGACGATACAAATGATTTTCTTTTTTTCTATTGAAATATGTTTTAGATCTAATAAATATGTATATTATGTTGGCACAAACATATCGATGTCTGGTAGAAAGATATAATTTTCCGAACGATTAAGCTTATCTTTACAATGCATATATCGACAATATCTATTTTGTATATATTTACGGTTTGAGTGTGTGTCGTGCATGTGTGTGTTAGGTGCAGATATGGCTCTGTGGTTAAGAAGCCCACTTTGCAACCATGTGGTTTTGGTTTCAGATCCACTACGCGGCACCTTGGACAAATGTCTTCTATAGCTTCGGGGCGACCAAACCTTGTGAGTGAATGGAAACTTTAGAGAACAGAAACTTTGTGGAAGCTCGTATGATTCTGATTTTGTTTCGGCAGTCACGCGAGTATGCAGCCTGATTAGCCGCAAATACAGCGAAATGCGGTATCATCCGCTCTCGTGACCTCTTCTGGATCGATTTCCTTTCGCCTATCTCTGGAAAGTATTGTGTTTTTTTTAACACTATACGTCTTTAAAGGAACTTTTTCCCGGACGAAAAACCGCAGCTTATGGCGTTTAAACAACACACATCAAATACGTTGTATCGATAATATTTTCAATATAGAGTTGATTCAATTGTATTATTTGAATACATACATACATACATACATACATACATACACAAACACGCGTGCACGCACACAAAGACATACACACACTCTTTCTCTTTATCTATCTATCTATCTATCTATCTATCTATCTATCTATCTATCTACCTGTCTATCTCTCTATCTAAATTTTCAGTTATGTTCTCATTCCGAATTTACCTCCGGTTGTTGGATCAATAGAATCGTTAAAGTGTTCGCTAAAATACTCTCTCTGTCTGCCAAAACAGTCTTTCATATTCTGATTTCAAATCTCGCAGAGATCCTTTTGGCTTTTCATTCTTCGTGCTTTGATAAAATAGTGTCAGTCGAATAAATACCTAGACCGGTTTATATAACCCCAAAATACGGACGTTAAGCAATCTCATTCTCTTCTATATATTCCGATTATTCTCATTATCTTTGTAGTGTTGTTGTTATTGTGGTTGTGGTAGTTGTTATCATAGAGTTAGCCAGAGCTACGATTTGGCTTCGACACTCGGTGAAAACCACTTTATATATCCGCTAAAAGTTCTCGAAATGATATTAGTGTGCCCCCGCTTTTGTGACAGCACTCTCGGTCAAGAACCCAACCAGAACGGTATTCAAAGTTCAATTCTTTTTCCACTTTGACTCTCACTTCATCAATCTCAATAAAATAACTATCAGGAAGTCGTGGGTTTCGAATTTTGTTACATTCCGCGGCAGGGGACGAGTCGATTATACCAATCCCAGTGCGTATTTTATCGACCCTAAAAGGATGAAAGTCAGCTAAGGCGGAATTAGAACTCAGAACGTCCAGACGGATGAAATGTTGCTAAGCGTTTTGTCCGGCGTGCTAACGATTCTGCCAGCTCGCCGCCTTAAGTATTAGTGAGATATTGGTTTCAGTTTTTGGCACAAGGCCAGCAATTTCGGAGAAGCGGGGGAGTCGATTACATCGACCCCAGGGTTCAACTGTTACTTATCTTATCGACCCTGAGTGGATGAAAGACAAAGTTGACCTCAGCGGAATTTGATCTCAC
>NC_068984.1:145534042-145539637 GCF_001194135.2 Octopus bimaculoides | reverse complement strand
GTCGATCTAAACAACTTCCACCCCCGCCTCCCACCAAAATTTCGGACCTTGTGCCTAGAGTAGAAAAGAATTATTGAATGGTGGTGAGCTGGAAGAGTTGCTATGGCGTCGAGTAGAATACATTGCAGTATTCTGGTTTTCCAGTGGTATGAGATCGAATCCAACCAGGGTCAATCCTACATTTCGTGGCCGATAGTCTTAGGGAGCGATTCCGTTATTCTCTGGCAGAAATCGGTTGTATTTAGATCTCGAGAAGAGATGTGGTGCGACCAGTTTAAAATACCCAGCCAAGACCAGTTTCTCTAAAGGCATAGGCACAATAGGCAGTTGCCCCTTGGTGGCCCGTTGCTAACCAATGTATGTGTGACTGTGTGTGGTAGGGATCTTGTGAACTATTTTGCCCAGAAGGGGAAGGGCTGTAATGCTGTTAAGATGATCCTGTGTCACAACGGTGCTTCTTCGATCCCTTCAGCGGTTGAGGACTCAAAAAAGAGATTTACAATATTCTGAACGATTGTTTGTTACTGTTGTCAGCAAAAGTATGGTAATATCGAATCCAGTTTAGAATTAAGAAGTGAAACGGTGTAGTGTGTGAGTTAGAAAAGGGTTTTAGTCTTAACCGACTTGTAGCCTGTTACACGAGATAGTATTCACATATGAATACATATTTCTTTATTGTCCACAAGGGTCTAAACATAGATGGGATAAACAAAGGGATTAAGTCGATTACATCGACTCCATTACTCAACTGGTACTTATTTAATCGACCCCGAAAGAATAAAAGGCTAAGTCACCGCCTTACATATAAATAAATACGAACTTAGACTTATATGCATACGAATACATATGATAAATGTATAGAATAATAACAATAACAATAATAATAATAATAATAATAATAATGATGATGATGATGATTTCAAATGTTGTCACAAGGCCAGCACTTTCGAAGTGGGAGGTAAGTCGATTAATTACATCGACCCCACACACTCAGCTGGTACTTATTTTATCAACCCCGAAAGGATGAAAGGCAAGCTGACATCGGCGAAATTTGAACTCAGAACATAAAGACGGAAGAAATGCCGCAAAGCATTTTGTCCGGCATGCTAACGCTTCTTCCAGCTCGCCGCCTTATGTACATTACCATTATCACCAGCGGGAATAAGTCCTATTTGCCAAAATATTTTCGTCACTTTGAGACCGTGACCTGTTCACTAACGGAATTTTGTCAGTGAACAGGTCGCGGTCACAAAGCGACGAAAATATTTTGGCAAATTAAATTCAAATGTTGAAGTGAATCTAACGGTTTTTGTGATTATATATATTGTTTCCGGTATAAATCAATATTACTAAGAAATATTAAACCGGTCCCTGGCACATTGGAAGCAAAAAACTGCCGGCACGCCACATCAGATAGTTTGAGAAGCACTGGCGTAGACCAGTGTTTCCCAGCCGTTTTTCTATCTATGGACTCCATCGATTACTGTTTTACTCTGATGGACGCCATTGCCATACGTTGTTTAAAAACTAGTTTTGTGGTGCATCTTTCAAAATCTGTGTTTCGCTTTTCATGCATTAACCTGTGTAGGTTGAACTCGATAAAACGGCAAAGAAACGTTTCTTGCAATAAATACACCTGAAGCAAAATGTTTCCATAGACCCTTAAAATGAAACCGTGGAACCAATTTTCGATTGTGTATATGATGACAGCCAGAAAATCATATGTGGACCTCAGGGCTTGAGAACCACTGGCGTAGACTGATGCTTAATTCAGATAAATGCGTGTGCGTATGTATAAATGTACACGCACACAAATACACAGACAGACAATATGTATGTATGTATGTATGTATGTATGTATGTATGTATGTATGTATACGTGCAGATTTGTATGTTTTGTTTTATGTTTGTATTCTCATGCATATAGTTACATATCTAGACAAGCTCATATATATTTAAATGATAAACTTCTGCAAAGTTTTACAGATTTTTACAGTTCCAGTGATGGATTGGATCTGTAGTCTTCGAATTAGCTTTATTCTTTCTGGTTTAGAGAAGCCTAATTTCTCAAGATTGGTATTTCGGCAGTGTGCTACATATCTGCCCCAATAATTACAGGTATAAACCTGAACTTGCAATCTACGTAGGGTAGCTGTAGATTCCTCAATAGTTCAACATAGGCATTTTCTTTTTGTATGTATTTGTCAAGCAGCGAATACGCTCACACGCAACGCAAAAGCTCGCTTCCGAAACGTTCGTGTCATTCTGTTTAACATTTTAGAAATCTTTTATTCTTTTACTTGTTTCAGTCATTAGACTGCGGCCATGCTGGGGCACCGCCTTGAAGAATTTTTAGTCGTAAGAGTCGACCACAGTACTTTTTTTTCAACCTGATACTTATTCTATCGATTTCCATTTCCGGACCGCTAAGTTAAGGGAGCATAAAGAAACCAACACCGTTTTCAAGTGGTGGTAGGTGATAAACACAGACAGACAGACAGACACACACACACACACACACACACACACACACACGTACGTACATACGCACTCACACACACATAACAAGCTTCTTTCAATTTTCCTCCACCAAATCCACTCACAAGGCTTTGCTCGGCTCGAGGTTATGGTAGAAGGTACTTTCCCAAGGTCCACGCAGTGGGACTGAACCCAGAATCATGTGGTGGGAAGCACACTTCTTACGACACAGCCACGCCTAAGATTTTGAAATATAATTAACAAAATTCAAATTATTCGTCCTTAGCAAATTGACGACCCCGCAAAGAATGTTTGATCGGTCCAAAGTGGCGACAGTTGGAAGGCGTGGTTGTATGCTCGGTGTTTCGGCAACTCGAAGCCCAGCTTTCAACAGTTTCATCGGTGCAGGTGGCTATGTCTGGTCGTGCAACGATAGCACTTGATTTGACGATAGACCTCGGCGTTGGCTGAGAATTGCTGGTTTCTGTTCATTGGTCAGCATCTCTCTGTAGCCTACACTGGTCACTGTAGATCCCTTTTTCAAGTAATGTTCCCTTTTGCATCCCTCAAAACGGTTCGCATTACTTTTTCTTCTGAAGATTGAGTCCTGAATTCCTTTTTCGCTGCCCTTTGGATTCTGGCTCCAACTGATGGCTCTAGGTCTCATCTATGACTATATTCTCAAAAAAAAAAAAAAAAAAAGCTTCGTCTTAATCGTTGTTGCGGTCGAGTAAACGTTGTGCGCATGCGCTTCGGTAAGGTCTGTTGGTAACCATTTCGTACAAACTTTACGGAAGCGAAGCTTGTTGTGGATGATTTCGTATAGTGACAACGACTAATTTGAAAAGAACCAATTACTTCATCGAGGGTCACTCGTCGGTTCGCAAGAACCATCTCCCGACCTTGTTGAATCCTCACGTCAGTTGTGTAAGTTGATGGGCGTCCTGCTCCCTCTTCGTGCTTCACGCTTGTCCGTCTCGTTTTAAGCTTCTCAATCCACCCCACACACTTCTACACGGTAGATCGCTGTCTCCCTAATAAACCGAGAGCCTGCGATGAGTTTCAGCTCCCGACACGCCTTCAGACTAGAGAAATCGGATTACTGATCTCTCTTCTTCCTCGGTGCACACAGCCAGCAGAACGGCTATGTTTACTCAATAACACGAGAAGGAAACCCGGAGCGATCTAGGTCAAACCCTGGTTACGTAACCACAAGTGTAACACTTTTTAGCACGCGAGCACTGAAGGCGCTGAAGGTCGACCTAAGTAAAGTTTTGGCGAAAGTGCGGATAAATGTTTACATCCACCAGTATGTAAATCTATTAATATATATCTTGGATATTTTACTTGTTTCAGTCATTAGACTGCGGCCATGTTGGGGCAATGTCTTGGAGAATTTCAGTCGAATGAATCGACCCCAGTATTTATTTTCTAGTACTTATTCTGGTAGTCACTTTTTCACTTTTGCTGAACCGCTAAGTTACGAGAACAGAAATACATCAACACCTGTTGTCAAGCAGTGTTGGCACACACACACACACACACACACACACACACACACACACACACACACACACACACACTCACACACACACACACATTTATTTATACGACAGGCTTCTTTCAGTTTCCGTCTACCGAATCTACTCCCAACGCTTTGGTCGGCCCGAGACTATATCAGAAGGCACTTGCCCATGATGTCACACAGTGGGACTGAACCTGGAACCTTGTGGTTGGAAATACACACACACACACACACACACACACACACACACACACACACACACGTGTACGTATGTATTTTAGCACACTTTCTGCACTTCCTCTTAACATAATACTTTTTAGTATACAGCACCAGCAATAAAACTATTGATATCGTTTTATAGCAGCATCTGGGCAAGGCCCTGATATGAATCCGTTTTATTTAACTTTTAACCAATAAAATACATTTCATTCTTTGCAAGAGATTTTTTCGCTTTATTTGTTAGATTATTTTCTTCCATTTTCTTCCTGTTTAATTTTTAAAATATGAACATTATTTTTCTGTCATCATATCACCATCATCATCGTCATCGTCGTCGTCATCATCATCATCATCATCATCATCATCATCATCATCATCATCAACAACAGTTACGATGACGACAGTTACTGTTGAGTGAGGATAGAGCGAGTACACACTTTGGTCAAGTGATGCAGACACCTCTGATGAAAATTCGATAAGGTCCGAAAATCGATTAAGGCCGTTCATTAGTTTTTCACAGCATAACCATACCTTGATGTTGTGTGAGTTGAGATCTCCTTGGCTGCTGGTATTTAATCCTTTCTGCTATAGGCACAAGGCCTGAAATTTTGTGGGGAGGGGGGGACTAGTCGATTATATCAGTGTTTCACTGGTATTTATTTTATCAACCTCGAAAGGATGAAAGGCAAAGTCGACCTCGGCGGAATTTGAACTCAGAACGTAGCGACGGGCGAACTATCACTAAGCATTTCGTCCTGCGTGCTAACGACTCTGCCAGCTCGCTGCCTTGGCAGCTATCAAATAAAGGGTGAAACACTTATAATATACTAATTAGTCCCTCCTGTTCTCTGAAGCTACTGGATTTGTTGTGTATAGAAAGAGATTAGCTGAGTGTTTATCTGGGATCGGTCAAGATATGTAAGACGTCACTGATGAGAATGCAATAAGTTTCGAAAATCGATTGAAGTTGTTCATCTTCGGAAAAAGTTAAATTTGCTATATTTGTATATCTACTACGTAGGTTTACGTGTATGTATGTATGTATGTATGTATGTATGTGTGCATGCATGTATGTATGCATGTGTGTATGTGTGCGTTTATGTACATACGTGTATGTGTGTATCTGTATGTGTGTACGTGTATGTGTGTACATGCATGTGTAAGTGTGTATGTCTGTATATGTATGTGTGTATGTGCACGTGTATGTGTGTGTATGTGTGTATTCGTGTGTGTATGTATATGTGTGTATGTCTATATGTATGTGTGTATGTATGTACGTGTCTGTGTACTTGTATGTCTGAATGTGTATGTGTGTATGTGAGTATGTGTATGTGTGTACGTACATGTGTGTACGTACATGTGTGTATGTGTAT
>NC_068984.1:145531970-145534032 GCF_001194135.2 Octopus bimaculoides | reverse complement strand
ACGTGTATGTGTGTGTATGTGTGTATTCGTGTGTGTATGTATATGTGTGTATGTCTATATGTATGTGTGTATGTATGTACGTGTCTGTGTACTTGTATGTCTGAATGTGTATGTGTGTATGTGAGTATGTGTATGTGTGTACGTACATGTGTGTACGTACATGTGTGTATGTGTATGCGAGAATGTGTATGTGTGTGTATATATATCTATAAATGTATGTGTATGTGTGTATGTGTTTACTTTGATGTTAGGATTGTTAAGTAAATAGCTCAGCAGCATTTCGTTTACCTTTACATTCTAAGTTCAAATTCCACCGAGATCACCTTTGCCTTTCATCCTTTCATGGTCGATGGAATAAGTGTCAGTTGAGCATTGGGGACCGTGAGTACAACAAGGTATCAAATATCCTGGTCTTTTGTCATCTCCTTCATAAAGCTCAGTCTTGAGATTGACCTTCGGTACTTTGTGCCATGTCTTTCTGGATCTCTCTCTTCCATGCTTTTCTATTCACTTTAAGGGATTGGCCCTTCTTTATGCAACTGTCCCCATCCATACACATCACATGACCAAACTAGTGCAGTCTTCTTCTCTCTTGCACGCTGTATTTAATTCCCTTTATTATTTTATTCTTTTACTTGTTTCAATCAATTGACTGTGGCCATGCTGGAGCACTACCTTTGGAAAGATTGGAGAAATGGAAGCAGCAAAGCACTTATATATATGAATATATGTATTTATGTGGGCATGTAAATGTCTATATGTATGTATGTATGTGTGTGTGTGTGTGTGTGTGTGTGTGTGTGTGTTTGTGTTTAGTGGCCTGTGTTCATTAATTCAAAAGAAACTTGGAAGCAATATATGATCGTCATCTCCACCGCTTTGAAGTTGTCAGCAGTTGTCCAAAGAAAGAGCAACAGCTGGTAGAGCAACCGGTAGTAGCACATCATCGTGTTGGGCAGAAAATGCAGGGCAAACATTTGGAATGATATCTTTTGGCCTGGACACAAACCAAGGTTTATTGTACTGAGAGATATGGAGATCCTTTCATTAGCTTTTGCAGCCTTCTGAAATCTCATGACTTTTTTTTTGTTCTTGAGGTTGCAGGAGGTAACACACATCTGTGACCATTAAGTACCATCAGTGCTGCACTAGTTTAACATCTGTGTCTAGGGAGTAGTAATACTGTGTGGTGGATAAATGGTGGTTCTCCTGCTTAGGTTGAGATAATCCTGTGTTAGCTGTGTTATTGGCTTATCTTACCACTGAGTATATTGTGTGAGGGGGGAGAGAGTGAGTCTGCTGTGAAAGCATCTCTGTCTTAATTTCAAAACCACCCCTTATGCTAGTCTAGCATTGTGTCTAGTGGTACCCCTTATATAACCATTGCATGAAATCAAGGCAAGGAGATGGTGACTCACTCATTTACACACACATATACATATATACATATTTGAGGGCTTCTTTTAGTTTCCATCTACCAAATCCACTTACAAAGTTTTGGCCAGCTCAGGGCTGTCATAAAAAGCATTTTCCCAAAGTGCCACATTCTGGGACTGAACCTTAAACCATATGGTTGAGAAGCAAACTTCTTACCACCCAGCTATGCCTATGCCTGCACATACTTATATTGTATATTTGATAGATTCTCCTCCTCTTAGGGTAAAATGGTGTTGCAGTAGCTTTGGTATTCTTCCCATTTGCAACAAACACTTCCAATTCCGTAGTTTCAGGTGCTCAGAAGGTGTGCATCTGTGTATCCCAGTGGTGAATTCTTTTATGCTTTTACTTGTTTCAGTCATTTTGATTGTGGCCATGCTGGAGCACCGCCTTTTAGTCGAAGAAATCAACCACTGGACTTATTCTTTGTAAGCCTAGTACTTATTCTATCGGTCTCCTTTGCCGAACAGCTGTGTTACGAGGACGTAAACACGCCAACATCAGTTGTCAAGTGATGGTGGAGGGACAAACATAGACACAAACACACAAACACACAAATACACACACACACACACACACACACACACACACACACACACACACACACACACACACACACACACAC
>NC_068984.1:145528087-145531960 GCF_001194135.2 Octopus bimaculoides | reverse complement strand
AAGACACTTGCCCAAGGTGCCACGCAGTGGGACTGAACCCGGAACCATGTGGTTGGTAAGCAAGCTTCTTACCACATAGCCACACAGCGCCTATGTATATAAAATCTATATATACACACGCATGCATACATGTATGTGTGGTTGTGGGAGCCTGAACAACCCTTTCGTTGGTTTATCCTGTCAAACCGTCCAACCCATGCCAGCATGGAAAACGGGCGTTAAATGATGATGATGATAATGATGATGATGATATATATGTGTATATGGGTGTATATATGTATATACACACACACATACATACATACATACATACATACGTACATATATAAATGACAGTGAGGATTATGATGATACATACACACACACATAATTATACATATATATATAACCACACATGTATAAAGAAGCATACACACATATATGTACACTCAAACATATACACATACATATATGCACTTATACGTACACACGCACATAAATGTTGCTCTACATACACACCCTAATGTGAGAGAAAGATCGAGTGCACACTTCTACACACTCACTTTGAAGAGAAGAGATATAAAAATCTCTTAAGACAGACCAATCTTATCCTCCACCACCACCACCACCACCACCACCACCACCACTCCCCAACATCGAAGAACGGGAGCTTAAGGTGGAGGCAGATAACAGCTGGAGGAAGGAGGAGGAAGGAGGAGGAGGAGTTTGGTGGGGGCGTGGAGCTGGCAGAAAAGTCGACTGCTTCAGTAAAAACAGCAGCAGAACTCTTTAGTGTCGAAGTTAGTGTTGTTCGCCTGGCAACATGGCTGCGTCTAAGTTGACGTGGAGCTACCTCCCGCAAACATTACTATGTTTTGCTGTATTTATTTCGAATTTTCTAGTTGTATATAGTGATAATATATTGAACAATAATTCTACGAACAATGCGGAGTCGAAGCTCCCTCCGACAGTTTTGATAGCGTTAGCTGTGCGCAACGAAGGACACGCCTTACCTTGGGTTCTCGGTCAGTTGGAAATCCTCAACTACCCCAAAGACCGCATTTCTTTTTGGTAAGTCTTCTTATATTTCTCTATATACATATAACCATCGTTCATGAGAGCCATGTAAGGTCCTATCGTGTCGGAACCCTTACCGTTCCCTAATGATATCAAATATCCTCTGTACTGCTCTACGTAAAAATCACAACATGAGTTTCATGATTTTTGGATCTTCACTTTCAGGAATGCGTTTTTGCCAGGTTTTTCTTTTCTGTCCATCCTTCGCGGAAAAATATGATATTTCTTATTATAACTATAGATGAAACTGATCGATCACAGCACTTTACCTGATCGGTAAAGCAGAATCGGTTTATTGGTTCTCAGATTTTTGATGTGTGCTTTGTTTTGATTTTTCACGTGAAACTATAGACTTTTCATTTATTTATTTATTATTTGTTTATTTATTTATTTATTTATTTATTCAACCACAGAACCGTAAAGCCAATGTCTTCCCTTTTTTGTGGCATATCTGTTTAATATTAATTTTCTATAACTGTTAAATGTTTATTTTTCCTTTTGGTAACCTAATCTTCCCTTGTACGTTCCCGATAAAAATTATGACAACATCAAAAACACACTCTTACTGAGACTACAGTTTAAACTACACTACATTCCCAGCTATTAAATTACACCAAGGGCGGTGGTTGCTTAACGCCACCCCATTCCGAATCACCTCTTATTCAACAGGCTTATCATGAAAGGTATTCCGTCTACGACCGTCCCATTTTTTTTCCTTCTAGACATAGTATATCTCGGACTACATCATTCAATGTGTCTATCACTTCACCAAGGTAGTAAGTTGCGATTTGGTTGCTATTTCTAGCGTATGAAGCGACCAGGCAGAGGGTACCTTGTTAGCTCGTGGCCGGGAAATCAACCCAAAAATATTTTAGATTCGTCCTAATTACCATTATCTTTCTTTTCTTGAGTCACTCTTTCTCTTTCTCTCACACTGTGTGTGTGTGTATGTATGTGTGTGTGTGTGTTGGAGACATCAAAATTGTAGGGTCCCAAACACGTTCAGGATATTGTTATATCATCTGCTTAATATAATCAACCGGTTATTGTTATCCAAAGCGAATAGAATATACAGCTTTTCCTGCACATACGGGTTCGAACACACACACACACACACACATACATACATATACATACATATATATATATATATATATATATATATATATAGACAGATAGATAGATAGATAGCTACACACATTTGGGAATTAGTGTATGATTATGTCCCATCTTCATGTCTGAGGGGTGGTGCTCCCCCACCTCCAAACAGATACCACAATGTACTACACCTGTGTTCTTGTGCTGCACTTGCATACACATCCCATTGGATTCTTTTCTATTCTAGGCACACGGCCCAGAATTTTTGGGGGAAGGGGGCCAGTCGATTAGATCCCAATATGCAACTGGTACTTAATTTATCGACCCCAAAAGGATGAAAGGCAAAGTCGACCTCGGCGGAATTTGAACTCAGAATGCAAAGATGGACGAAATACTTGGCAGTATTACGTCTGGTGTGCTAACAGTTCTGCAAGTTCGTCTCCTTGACATTCCATTGGATTGTTCCCCTTCCGTCTTTGTTGTCCAAGAGCCTGTTTTTTGTTCACTCAGGCATCAAGGGTGCAGACAGAGAGGCTCTGGGCCCTAATAACATTGCCAAAATATTGCAAAATATTAGTGACCATCGTCACTAATTTTTGTTCCACTCCTGTCTCTTCTGGTATTGATTCAGTCATTCTATGAACCACCCAGCAGACCTACACCATTTGTCTGTAGCATGATGTCTTGAATACCCTTAATTGCTCGGTGCCTGTTACTTTTATATATATATGGGCCCTTATCTCAAACACACACCCACCCACCTTTACATACACTCTCTCTCTCTCTATATATAGATGTATATAAGTTGATATAAGTGTCTTGGGCCATCCAAAGCTTTTGAGTGGATTTGGTAGACAAAAAATGAGAAAAAGCTTGTCCTATATATATGTGTGTGTGTGTGTATCTTTGTGTTTGTCCACCACCACGTCTTCAGAAACAGTGTGGGTGTGTCCCCTTAACCTAATGGTTTGGTAAAGAGAACTGATAGAATAATTACTAGTTTTTAAAAAGAAAATACTGGGGCTGATTCATTCAACTAAAATTCTTAAAGGTGGTGCCCCAGCATGGCCGCAGTCAAATGACTGAAACAAATAAAAGATAAAAGATATATAATACACACACACACACACACACACACACACACACACACACACACATACATACATACATACATACATACGTACATACATGTGCAGACCTGGCTACGTGGTTAGAAGTTTGCTTCCTAACCACATCATGACTGTGGGTTCAATCCCATAACATGGCACCTTGGTCAAGCATCTTCTGCTGCAGCCCTGGGACAACCAAAGCCTTGTGAATTGATTGGTTGTCAGAAGTTGCTAGAAGCTTGTGTGTATATATATATATATATATATATATATAAAATAATATAAATAATATATATATATATATATATATATATGCATATGTGGGCACAGGATGTCATGAAATATGTACAACAAAAAAATACAAAGTACGAGTACATGAAACATGAACATTCTTTCGGAAATGAAAGACACAAATGGAAAACAAAACAAATAACATAAAGAGCGACCCTTCGTTAGTTGTTGGCTGCTTTTCTAGTCTCGTATTTCGAGCATTTAACAAGAAAAAAAAGCTTTAGATAAAACTGTTGCTCCCGCAAAGCAAATTAAATCAAATTTGGGGTTTTGAAGAGGGTCAAAATAGGTAACACAAACCGGACAGTGTATATATATA
>NC_068984.1:145525851-145527838 GCF_001194135.2 Octopus bimaculoides | reverse complement strand
TATATATATATATATATATATATATATAGCTTCAAAAAAACACAAAAAACAATAACAAAAAAACAACAAAGTGAGGACGTGATACGGATAGTGTTATTGGACGCTCGGGAAAGGAAGGAGAGAGAGTATGACGTTTTGGGTGGAGCCCTTCGTCGGAAAGACAGAAAGTTCGGAGAATGGAAAATATATATATATATACATATGTGTGTATTACTATCTCCTCACTTTGACATCACACAGTAGTTGTAAATGAATGTGGCCATCATGTAAGCTGTGTACTTCATTTTGAATTTTCCATGAAAACATGTCTGTTATGGAGAGAAATCACCCTGGAAACAGGTGAAAGAAAAAGCATTCAACCATTAGAAAAGTCTGCCTCATCAAAAATTGTCTCACTCATGTGAGCATGGAGAGGGGACGTAAAAAGGATAGTGTTGTACCTATGTGTGTGTGTGTGCGTGTTTGCCTTTGTTCCGTCATGACCCCCACTAATTATAAACAGGAACCACTATCATACAAGTGGTGTTGTTTGTTTGTCATCCTCCAGAAAAGCATGTCTAGTGATTGAGCTATTCATGTCTGAAGTGTTAGGATAAACATTACTTTACTTGGAAATAGATAAGGTTTGTCAATGAGAAGAGCATCTGATTGACATTCACTCTGACCCACACAAACCTGAAAAAGTGGTTGATTAAATAAACATAATGATAATAGAGATGACAATGGAGTTGTTTCATATACATATATTAACATTCACAAACTCACACATGCGCATATATACACGCATATATTTATATACATATATATATACATATATACACATACATATATATATGTATATACATATATATGTGTGTGTGTATCTATGTGATATATGTAGATTTGTGTATATATATATATATATATATATATATATATATATATATATATATATATATATATATATATATATACAGATATATTTCTTTAAATACAGGGTGTGGTGAATAGTCTGTTGTGTAAATTACACAAATATGAAAATAACACTGACATCTCATTTTAACAGATATATTTACCAAAATTACATTAAAATATCTTGAAATACTAAAGAGTAAATTTGTTCAATAAAATCGCCATTGGCTTCAAGCACAGCCTCCAGACAACTTTGGAATCTCCTGCAACTCTTCTGGACAGTCCCTTTGATTAAGTTGGTGAATGCTGCCATAATCCTTGCCTTTCAGTTCATGTTTGGTATTACAAGGAGTTTCATTGGTCTCTCGTTCAACTGCGCCCCACACATAATAATCAAGGGGGTTGCAGTTTGGGGAGTTAGGTGGCCAGATGCTAGGGGTGAAATTGTCTGACAGCCATGACTGGGTTCTCCTGCTTGTGTGGCAGGGTGCAGAGACCTGTTGCCAGACATAAGGTTTTCCAGCAGCTGCCCTCTTGACTCAGGGCAGTACTACCTCCCCCAGGCACTTGATGTAGGCCTTTGTGTATGATGTTGACTGGATGTTTGATTTTTATCACTCTCAGTACATGTCCTCAGATTGCACTGTCCTCGCATTGACACCCACTCTGAGATGTTCGTATTGAAGCTTCTGACATGAATGCCAAGCAGTACAACATGTTGTTTCCAAATTTCTGGCTGAGTGAATTGCATCATGGTGCTGTTTTTCTCACAGACAGTGCCCAACTGACCCTACTATACCGTGTAGTCAACAAAATCAAAAACAATGTGCATGCACAAAATTAAAAATATAAAGTAGCGACAATTTACCCATCGCACCCTGTATATATATATATATATATATATGTGTGTGTGTGTGTGTGTGTACATATATATATTTTAACGTGTATGAGTAACCCTTTTTTGTCAAAAATTAGGTTAAAAAAGTATGGGAGTTTCTTATACACGGATAGTATTATAATCCCTTACAAAACCTTTTTTTTTTCCAAATTTTAAGCCCCCAAAATTAGGGGGTTCCTTATACACATTAAAATAAGG
>NC_068984.1:145521066-145523566 GCF_001194135.2 Octopus bimaculoides | reverse complement strand
ATTAATTGCTTTTGGTAACTAGCACACCCTCATATATATATATATATATATATATATATATATATATATATATACACACACACACACATATATATAAGAAGGGGTGGTGAAACGTTCCTGGCTTTGGGTAAAAGAAAATACAGGAGAATCATTTGTGATTTTATTCAACATATTTTATTTAACATATTCTCCTTGCAGATTCACACACTTATCGCAGCAGTCCTTCAATTTTTCTAAGCCCTGTGAAAGAACTCAGAAGGTTGGGCCTCCAACTAGACGTTTCACAATGCCCTTAAAGTCAACAACTTTTCAGCACCCCCCTTGTTTGTGTATGTTCGTGTGTGTGTGTATATATATATATATATATAAAATCCAAATTGAGGGACTGGAGCAGGTGAAATCCAGGTTACATATGTTTCTTAGTTAGCAGATCTTCTGATGTAATAATTACACAACGAGGGGGTACTCAGCTAGCTCTCATCAGGCTGAAGATACCTTAGTTATTTTCACTTGCTGAAAATGTGTGTGTGTGTGTGTGTGTGTATATATATTAAAGTCTGTCATACCGGCCATGATGGAATACCACAAGGTATAGAAAATACGTATTCGCCTTTATATATTTAATCCTTAATATTGAACACTCAATATTTCATTTATTCAATAAGACATATTCCATATATTCAATAAGACATTCAATACTTTATTTCATTGTACCATCCATTTTTATTTTATATAATATATTGTATATTCCATATTCTATATTCCACATTGGTTTTGCAGGAATATAAATAAAACATAAAAAACAGACAGTGTTGGAACTCTTTTAAACAAAATAATATATTCCTCTATACACAATCATACAAAACCCCTTTTTTTGTATTTATTTTTACTCGCATATATATATATATATATATATATATATATATATATATATATATATATATATATATATATATATATATATATATATCAGGGAATGCTGAATATATAACCTCAAATGTGTGTATCTCTAGATACACGTACAAATTAATAATAATAATTAAAAAAAAAGCCAGTATCTGATCCTCCTTCAGTTTCGACAATATCTGTTACAGTTGTTTCCTTTTAGTAAACTACCTACTTATGGCAATATTAGTCTCCGAAATGGTCCTATATTCTAGAGACAAGTGCACTAGTAACGCTGTCCGTCATAGCTTGAGATTTTCTCTGTTGCCGTATAATAAACACACACACACACACGTACTTCCAGTACACGTGTCTGTCTGTTCTGTCTCGCCTTCCCCGCCATATTGACGCATTTACTCTTTTAGAAGTCTCTCGAAAACTTTTTTTTTCTGGTAATTTCCTCTCCACCCCCACAAAAAAGTGACGATGAAAATATTAAACACACAAATCTTTTCTCGTCGCTGGTTTAATTATAGTCTGCTATGTCTGTCGGCCTTAACTTCGTTTTCGTGCCTTCGTCACCTCCACCACTTCCCGACTTTGTTTCCTCGTAGATTTTCCCCGTAATATGTATTTTTTAAAGGAAATTTTATAGATTTAAATTTTCGAAGATGTAGATTTTTTTTTGTTAGTTTTAAAAAAAAAAAAACCCAGAAAATTTTGGTTTTGCTCGGAAAGTTTGCTTCCCAACGACATGGTTTCGGGTTCAGTTCCATTGCGTGGTCCCTTGGGCCGACCAATGTCTTGTAAGTGGACTTGATAGATGGAAACAGAAAGAAACCCGTCGCGCGGGTGTGTGTGTGTGTTTGGTCCCCGTCGCTTAACCACCGATACTGGTTTGTTTACGTTCCTGCCATCTAGTTGTTTGGCAAAAAAAAAAAAAAATGACCGATAGAATTAGTACTTAAAAAGATGGGGCCGGTTTGTTCTACTTAACCCCTTCGCTGTCCATTGACAAAAGATACAAAATGAAGGAGACCAGTTCATATCTTCCTTTGAATGTTTATAATGGCTTAGAATCATAGTATAAAATGTAAAATAAGCGGTATTTCGTGTCTTTACGTTCTGAGTTCAAATTCCGCCAAAGTTGACTTTACCTTTCATCCCTTCGGAATCGATAAATTAAATACCAGTTGCGTACTGGTGTCGATCTAATCGACTAGCCTCCTCCGCCAAAATTTTGTGCCTTGTGCCTAGAGTAGAAAAGATTATCTGATTGATATATTGATTATCAATATGAAATTTGGAAACACAATGAGGAATATCTCCAGTTTGCGTTTAGTCTACTGTCAAAAAAGAAAAAAAGAAACAAAATTGTTTCTGGAAACTTGATTTGTTTTATATTGCGTTGTCAGATAAATTCGTACGTTTTTCTTCCATGGACCAAATTTTTGGCCCTTAACCCTCGAGTGAAGGTGATGGGCATTGAGTATCACGACAAGATCTCATCTGCTGGGCCAAATGCCCTCATGGTTTGGCACGGTTCTTTGTGGATGAGCTACTTTAACCGAGTCTCACTGAACTGAACAGGTTGGCTGGAAAGTGGAGAGTCTCT
>NC_068984.1:145502707-145520838 GCF_001194135.2 Octopus bimaculoides | reverse complement strand
AAAAAACAAAAAAAAAACTTGGAATGTATGGTAAATTTTTTTGACAAGCGTAACATACGTGACACCGTACAAAATGACTTTTTTTTTTTCACCTGAAAATATTAACTGCCAATTCATCTGAATTTCTCCAGAACAGCATAAAAAAGCCTCATGGTTTTTATTTACATTAACTTTGAAATTTCGAAAACATGCTAATGAATTTTCTGGACAACGATGTCTGTGGTCGCCATTCTCATTTGATGTGATGTGCAAGACAAAGCTGGAATGATATTTTCAAGACAAACATTTTCATTATCTTCCAAAGAAATCGTCCCAATACCGATGTATAGTCGAAAATGACTCATTTCAACCTACGTATAAAGGTTTATAATGACTTTTCTGGACATTCTAAAAACGTTCATGCGAATGGCTCTTCCGTGGAATTCTTTTAGTAATAGTGCCTTCTTTGTCCACAGCACAAATGTCTTGAGCGACTTCGGCAACTTTGGAACCATATTTGAAACCGAAGAAGAGCAGGTGTCGAAAACTGGCCATTTTTTTTTCTACTCGGTACTTCATCGTCATATCTCTGTAAAGAAATAAAATTTATTCAAATTTCAAAAAGGATAAACAACAGTTGCAGAGGAAGACTCCCTTTCATTTGTATTTTACTCAGATGGACCCTCTTAGTCGTTCGATGCTTTAAAATATATTTTTATCATGAAATATTATCAGATATTGTGTATAAAAAAAAAAATTGTTAAAATATTTTGTGTATTGTACAAACATAACCAGTGTATTGCACATAAACTTTAACAATAAAATCTTATATGGATCCCTAAGGGTCATATGGAACCCGGTCGGGAGCCGTTGGTCTAAGGAATGAACATGAGTCATTTATGAATCGGTTAAGAAGATATGAACATGTTTTCTTTCTTAATACAAAAGAAATGCATAAATTTTTCAAACGAAAAATATTGTATTGGCATAATCGTCATTTACGCCATCGAAAACTTCTCTTCTGAAATTTTCATGAAAATAAATTAAAGAATATCAAATTAAAAAGAAATAAAGTTGTAGGGATGATGGGGCCCTAAAGTGTACATATGTCTTCTGTTGTTAAACTGATGACAGAATTTTATTTTCTCTTTATAATAAACATTATTACAAGACATTCTTTTATTACAGCGTCCCTGTCTGTCTATTTGCTCTCCACTTTTCTGCTAGATGTTTTAAGAAAATAATTAGTTTTTAACGCAATTAAGAATTTTCTAGACTCCATATTTTTTTTAATTTCGGATATTTTGTAGAAATTCTTTAATTTAGGGGCTAAATGGGGGGTGGAAATTTGGTTAAAATAGTAAAAATGCTAAAAAAAAAAAAGATTCTAAATATTTTGCTTGAAGTTGTAACTCGTTTAATAAACAAATTAGAACTATAATTAATAATTAATTACACTCACACGTATGCGTGTGTATGTCATTATTAAGTTTTATTTCAAGATTTCTTGCTAATACAGAAGGAACCGGTTTCTAACCTAGATCCAAGGCTCCTTCATTGGAATTTCAACATCAAGATATTTTTGTATATATGTGTGTATATGTGCACGTTTGTATGTATACATACGTCTATATATTTACATTTGTATATATATATTTATATATATATATATATATATATATATATACACACACATACCACACACACGCACATATGTATAAATAAAATAATATATCAAATATAATATACGTGGCCCTTAGCAATTTAAACGTATATAATGCATGTATGTATGTATAAACGCGTGTCTCTATAATGTAAATATAAATATATATATTATGTGTGTGTGTGTGTTTGTATTTTCCCCACCAACATTGTTTGACAACCGATGTCAGTGTCTTTATGTCCCCGTAACTTAGCGGTTCGGCAAAAGTGACCGATAGAATAACTACTAGGCTTACAAAGAATAAGTCCCGGGATCGATTTGCTCCAGCATGGCCACAGTCAAATGACTTAAACGAATAAAAGAATATAAATATTTATGCATGTGTATGTATATATATATATATATATGTATGTTTGTGTGTATATATATATATATATATATATATATATATATGTTGACACCACTACCGCTCATAACCTATGTATGTATATATGCATATATTTGTATATATATATATATATATATATATATTCTGGTTCTTCCTAGCCTCGTCGTTGTGTTTCTTTTTGCCATTTTCTCGCTGTTTATTCTTATTATTATTAAGTCCTGCTTTCTTTTGCCTTTCGTTACTGAAATTGTTGTTGTGAATTTTTATTGTAAATTCCTCAAACGAAATAAAAGATGTCTAACGCTAAAAGAGACGGGGGGGGGGAGAAGAAAAATGGTAAGAATATAGATTCCTGAATGTTTTAAGGAGCCAATAAGTTTAGCTTCAGTTCACCTGGATCCGTTGTCATCGTTTCTGCCACAAGCATCGTCTTCATCGGAATAATGGTAATCATGTCAGCACCATTATCATCGCCGTAATAATAATAATAACAACCGTCAGTATCTTTGTCATCTTGGTGATCATCATTATCATCAGCATCATCATGATCATCATTATCATCAGCATCATCATCTTTGTTGTCATCTTAAACATCGTCAGCGTCGTCCGTCATCACCATCATTGTAACCGTTCGTCGTGGTGGTCATCATGGTCGTCTTCGTGGTCGTCATCATCACCATCATCATCGTGGTCGCCGTCGTCATTATTAGAAATCTCGTAAAACATTAAAAAAGCTTTATTATTATTATTATTATTATTATTATTGTTGTTGTTGTTATTCAAACACTTAACACTCGATAAATTCTTAGAAATATATATCATCTACTTGATAAAAAAGAAAAAAGACCATTTTAGGGGGAATTTATTTTTGGCTGGAACCGAATTTGAATAATGGTGAAAACTGCCTGAGTCAGCACAACTGTTGTTGAAAACTCAGTCAAAACTAAGAACTCTATAGTAGTAGTAGTAGTAGTATAATAATAATAATGAATTATTTACAATAATAGCAATGGAAATAATGATTCTTTTTAAAAATTATATTTAATGGTTTCTTAATTTCGTTTTTTTTTTATAAGGATTTCTTCATTTTTTAATGATGAAGTTGAAGTAAGTTTTATTTTTTATGATGTCATAAACTGACGTTTATGAGAGAGACTGACAGACAGACAGATAGATAGATAGATAGACAGATAATTAGATAGATAGATAGATAGATAGATAGAGAGGTAGGTGGGTAGATAGATAGAGAGGTAGGTAGGTAGGTAGGTAGATAGGAAAGAAGGTAGAGAATGTATATATATGTCTGTCTGTCTGTCTCTCTCTCTCTATATATATATATATCTATAGAGAGAGAGAGAGAGAGAGAGACAGACAGACAGAGAAAAGAGGGAGAGAGAGAAGAAAAAATGAAAGTGAGATAGACGGAGAGGAAGAGAGAGAGAGAGAGGCAGAAAGTTCGAGAGGTAGTGTGTATATGTGAGAGAGAGAGAGGAAAAGAGCATAGAGAGGCGTTTGTGTAACACAGTGCTGTCTGTTAAGCGATGCCGGCATTCTCTCTCTCTCTTTCTCTCTCTCTCTCCCTTTCTCTCTCTCTCTCTCTCTCTCTCTCTCTCTCTCTCTTTCTCTGCTTCTGTCTGTGATCCAGTTGACAGATTCTGCCACGTTTCTAAGTTTTTGAAACAACAACAGCAACCCCCAACTTGCTGCTAAAAGACTTCTCCCCTACCATCGCACCTCCTCCCCCATACACCACCAAACAAGCATCTGGTAACAGGGAGAAGCTGTTATCTTGTTTGCAAGGAAGATTTATATTTACTTAAAACATCTGCTGTTAAATGGTTGTGGGGTTAGATATGTAGGGAGGTGGTGGAAATATTGAAGGAGAGGGAAAAACTATTCTTCTTGCCTTGCTAAAATTCTAACAAGCCCTTAGAAAGTTGCCATTAATATACGGGCTTGGTTTTTCTTTTTTTTTTTTATTTCTGTGTTGTAAGCCAAATATTTCATTTCATTTTTGAATTTGGTTTTGCAAGATTTCTTTTATGAGAATTTGTGTTGAAATAAGTCTTGTGTTTTTGGGAGGATCATTACACCAGTAATAGCACACACACTGGTTCAATATCACATTCTTGTTTGTCAGTTGGTTAAATATCTAACCAGCTAACAAAGCAGTCATTTGTTTAACCATTTTGCATTTAAACTGGCCATATCCAGCCCAAACATTCTACCTTTACTTGTTCAAACTGGCCAGATCTGGCTTCTCACACCAACAATGTCATTCCAAAACTATACAAACACATCATCAATATCTCAAAACTATGAGATAATACATGACTGATTCAAAACAATGTTTTAAATTAATCCTGTGTTTTGCGAGGATCATTACACCAGTAATAGCACACACACTGGTTGAATATTACTTCTTTTCTCACCCTTGTTGTGTTCAAACCCCCAACCCCACACTAGTCCCCATGCATTGTCCCCTCCCCCTTGAGTTCCCACTCTGCGCACGTCTTTCATACCAATGTTGACTTGCAATAGTTCAAGAGCACCCTTAATAGCACCAGCCTTATTAATCTTTGAAGGTCTTGGGCACTGTCCCTCCATCAAATCCCAGCAAGTAAAAAAAAAAGAAAAAGAAAAGTGAGGCCTATTAAAGTTTTATGTCATTAAAAGTTTCTGTTTTCAAAATTTTGATGCACAAAATCCTTCCATAAGGTTTGTCTGAGAGAAAAATTCAAAAAGAAAAGCATGCAGTGCCCACAAACCCTTTGTAGCATTCCTAGACTAAATTCAGGGTAGATATTAGCTTGAAATATTATTTCCTTCTATTCCAGAGAATTCTCTTGGGAAAGCTGTCAGCCATTTTTTACAGAAAAGTGAGAGAGACAGAGAGAAAAGGTGTGAAATTAGGTTAAAAAAAGTGGTCATGAACTTTGGGACTTGTGGGAAAATTCTGAATCTGCTAAGGCCTGCATTTAACCAGCCATGCATGGAATGTTGATCAGCTATTTGGGTCAGTCTGGCTTAGCTTGAGAGCAGGGCTGAGCGAGGCTGTATAATGTTTCCAACTGTTAACAACATATTATTAATGGTGTAAGAGATACGAAACTGTTTCAATCAGGAATTGAAACTGAGATGCATGGTTATGAGCCTATTATGAGTGACATAGTGGTTAAGGTATTTTGGTCCACGATTCTAAGGTCATGAGTTCAATTCCTGGCAACGTGTTGTGTCCTTGTGCAAGATGTTTTATTTCCCCTTGGTCCAGTCCACTCAGCTGGCAAAAATGAATTGTACCAGTAATTCAATGGGCCAGCCTTGTCACATTCTGTGTCATGCTGAATCGCCCTGAGAGTTACATTAAGAGTACATGTGTCTGTGGAGTACTCAGCCACTTGCATGTTAATTTCACGAGCAGGCTGTTCCAATGATTGGATCAGGTGGAACCCTCATCACCATAACCGGCAGAGGGCCAGTGTCTACCTGAAAGTCTTATACTCCCCTGTTGCCATAATGTAATATACCATTCTTGTAGTATCAAGCCACATCTTGTCATAACAACTTGTTCTCATCAACCCTTTCTGACATTCCGATGCTCTACATCTTCACTTAATGCTTCACTTCATCTCATATGTCACTATAAACTTTTGGTGAAGTTTTCTTTGAATGGTGCTTGGCAAAACACATGGCCAGACTGTATCTGTAACTGCGCAAATTTTGCACAAACCAGGAAGTCTATATGAAATTGAGGAAGATATTGTGACCCTTGCAAATGATGTAGGGTTTGGAGAAGTCATAGGGGACAATATGGTTGAGTTGCTAGGGTCCCATAGGGAAAGTTTTATCTAAAGAAGAACTTTGAGCATAAACAAGATGAGAATACAGATAAAAATATGGAAATTCCATCAACTCCATTTAAATACAAAGAATATTGCAATAGGATTGGTATTTAGAAGAGGAAGATGTGCAAGGTTTTTGCTAATGGCAATCCTTATTGTGGACATAGAATAATTCCAAGAAGAATTTACGATAAGCTCAGTTCCTACACTGAGCTGTTCAAAGAAGTGATGCACCATAAACATCCAATAATTTTGGATAAGTTCTTCACTCCTCCATATTGATAATGATGAATTCTAAGACAGAGGATAGTGTTCTTCATCCTCCCAGTAAATCTCATTCCACCGCCACCGCCACCACCACCACCCTTCACTCCATAGTCAACGTCCTTCATGCTAAGAATGTACCCCAGTCTGGTATTAGGATTCTTATTTATTCCCTAATGTGTTTCTCTTCAACATATTTATGTATACACCTTGCAGTGTGTCTCTTTGTTACTTTCATACGTAAAAGTCGTCATGTTGCTTTCTTGTTGTTTTATAGAAAAATCTGTTGCAACATATTTTCACTTTTTAACATGAAAATCAATGGGGAAATGAATTTTGCATTATGACAAGAATTTCCTAAGTGCTTTGCTTCTAAAATACAGAAATAGTGTTGTATTTTGTTAATTATTTCACTGGAGGGGGTGAATCAAACAGGTTTTAAAACAAAACTATTTTTATATTGCTATTAGTGAACAATAGGATCATTAGTGATATGTTTCCAACAGGCCTGTCAGGGGTTCACGGCATTTCTAAGAGTGAGCCTGACAAGGAAGTGTCTGTGAGATGGTGCAGAACAAATATCACTACAAACTTCATTAAAAAAAAAAAAAGAAGTTTTTCAGTTTTCTCATGGACGTTTACTTTGTCTGATGATATTCTGTGCAGAAATATAGACATCTACATGTATTTATATATATATGTGTGTGTATCATCATCATCGTTTAACATCCGCTTTCCATGCTAGCATGGGTTGGACGATTTGACTGAGGACTGGCAAGCCAGAAGGCTGCACCAGCCTCCAGTCTCATCTGGTAGAGTTTCTACAGCTGGATGCTCTTCTTAATGCCAACCACTCCGAGAGTATAGTGGGTGCTTTTACATGCCACCGGCATGAAGGCCAGTCACACGGTACTGGCAACGGTATATATATATATATATATATATATATATATATATATATATATATATATATATATATATATATATATATATATTTACACACACACATACACACACACACTATGTGAAATCTTAAATGACCTTTGAGCTTCAAGTGCTCACTGGCTCTCTTAGATTAAACTTGTACTCTTTGACTCTGTAACTGAGGACCATGTTTGCAATATTGTGATTATTTCATATGAAACAAATCAGATCAGACAGTTTCTAAAGATCTTAATTAATTGAAGAGGATTACAGCTGGCAAATACAGGATGCAATGCTTACTGTATGTATTGTGTTTTATGCCAGGTGTTGTTGTTATGTCTGGCACCTGAGTATATAACATTAGATTTATTTAAACTCTAGTCTATACAGTAGCAAATTATGTTGTTTTTATTCCTAGGCTACGATTTCAATGTATTTTTCGTCATCCTTTTAGACTGGTAGAATGTAATTTAGAGAGATTTAACTGTTGTTTCTAACAGATCACATAGAATTTCTTTTGTTAGCCTGTCACCACATCCAAGCCCCTCGTTAGTTGAGATGGCAAATGAGTGTTATGGGGAGGTTGATGTATTAATTACTGTTATTGCCAGTATCAGAATTTGTAATAGTTGGATGAACTACCCAGAGAATGAGACATACCTGGGTATATATAAATAAGTCTATCTATATCTCTATCACCCACTTTTCTCTCTTCCCAGAATTTTTACATTTATTTTTTCAATTTCACTAAGTCGTCATGATTACAGTCCTTGTACCATTTCTTTGACTTATATTTTGTGGCATGTCAAAAGCACCTGCTACACTCTCGGAGTGGTTGGCATTAGGAAGGGCATCCAGCTGTAGAAACACTGCCAGATCAGATTGAAGCCTGGTGCAGCCTCCTGGCTTTTGAAACCGTGCAACCTATGCCAGTACAGAAAGCGGATGTTAAGCAGTAATGATGATGATGATGATATATACATATATATAGATGATAGGCTTCTTTCAATTTCTGCTATGAAATTCACTCACAAGGCATTGGTCAGCCTGGGGTTATAGTAGAAGACACTTGCCCAAAGTGCCACTTAGTGGGGTTGAACCCAAGATCATGTGGTTTAGAAGCAAGCTTCTTAACCACACAGCATTGCTATATATAATGTGTATGTATATATTCCCATATGTGTGTGTGTGTGCATATATATATGTATATATATATGTGTGTGTGTGTGTCTGTATATATATATATATATATGTGTGTGTGTGTATGTGTGTGATATTTAGTCTGCTAGTGGTGTTTATGATATCCATTGGTTATGAGATAACTCATATATTATTGTCGTATATAATTTATTACATAGTTTTAGATAAATTTCTGTTATCAAGTCTAATGAGGTTATATTATCTCCTAATCATTAACATAAATTCATTGTGTGATATTAATTACACTTTATTTCAATTACAGTTCACTCTTAATAGGTAATTTCCCTGATTTGTATGGGCTTTAAATTTTTCATTCAGATCTTCTCATATAAACTATATATATATATAATCAGTTGTGGATGCACGGCTCAGTGGTTAGAGTGTTGAGCTTATGATCGTGAGGTTGTGAGTTCAATTCCCGGACCGGGCTGCATGTTGTATTCTTGAGCAAGACACTTTATTTCACGGTTGCTCCAGTTTACTCAGCTGTAGAAATGAGTTGCGATGTCACTGGTGCCAAGCTGTATCAGCCCCTTTGCCTTTCCCTTGGATAACATCGGTGGCGACTGCTGGACTTGTGCCTTGGAGGGTAACTTTCTAGGTGCAATCCCACGGTCATTCATGACCGAAGGGGGTCTCCTCTAGTGGATGCATATAAATGTTACCGTTAATCCAGCCTCTGTCTGTCTCTCTCTCTCTCGACCCTGAAAGTGGAGGTTGGGTTTACAGTAACATCTGCTTTCCCTGCTGGCATGGGTTGGACAGTTTGACTAGAGCTGGCAAGTCAGAAGACTGTGCCAAGCTCTGCAGTCTGTTTTGGCATGGTTTCTATGGCTGGATGCCCTTCCTAATGCCGACCACTTTACATATATAATGCACACACACACACACACACACCCAAGTACATGTACATTTGAATCTGTAAGTAGAAGAAAATGTACTCAATGCAAATGTTGGAGTATATTTATTTGAATGTGAGGTTTCTCCTTTCTTTTCTGTAATCTTACATTAAAGAGAGAAAGGCAGGACCCCAGGGCCACATGATTGGGAAGCTAACATCTTAACTACACAGCCATATCTGCATCTAGACACTACAACTAAATTCTATTATCCTCCTCTGTTGTGTTTCATAAAGTATTTGTTTATCAAAAGCAATTTTGTGGGTAAAAAAATACAAACGCACATCATTTATTGATAAATAAAGTTTATTTTACCGAAATTTAAACAACTGACTTTAAATTTTATAACTGTCTTCCAATAACCATTGTAATATTTCCTTTCACTATTTGTATAGTAATTCTGCTTCTGCACCAAAACAGAATTACATTTAAATAATACAGAGTATTGTGATGTAACACAATATCTGTTTTTTTTTTTTAGATGTTCTGTAAACATTTCTGTGTTGCGTCAACCAAATCACACATATTTCTGAAATATCTGATATGATTAAAGGGGGAGCTGCCAGAATCATTGGCATACCAGGCAAAATGTTTTGTGGTATTTTGCTCACCTTTATGTCCTGAGTTCAAATTCTGCTGAGGTCCACTTTGCTTTTCATCCCTTCAGGGTTGATAAAATTGGTACCAGTTATGCACTGGGGTCATTGTAATCAACTTATCCCCTTCCCTGAAATTTCTGCCCTTGTGCCAAAATTTGATATCAACATTTGATATAGTTTAGCTTTTGGAGGAAGGGCAATGTCTTTGAGAATAGGGTGGGGCCAGAAAAAGGAAGAAATGACTTCAAGGTCAATGTGTGTGTGTGTGTGTGTGTATGTGTGAAGAGGAGACAGGAAAAGCCATTGATTTCAAGATTGGTGTGAGGAAAAGGGAAGACCAGTTTCTTGAAGATTGATGTGAAGGAAGAAGGCAATAGGAGATTGACTCCAAGACTGGTTCGGGAGAAAAAGAGAAGGAGAAACCATTGCTCTTGTGTTGCTGCTGTTATAGACCACCCCAAAATATATTGGTAGCTGTTCTTGTATAAGAGAGGCCTGGTCCAAATGCTTTATAGAATGTGATATCTGCTAAAGATAACCCAATGGTCTAATGGTGGTGTGAGACAGTGTGACAGATTTGGTCTGCCATTCTTGATAGTTCTTACCTGCTTTATATATTATCATATTCAAGCAATGATCTCTCAAAGACTCACATCAACAATATGTCTATAAGATATCATCTGCTGACTTTTATAAACTGTTTTTTTTTTGTTGTTGTTGCATGTGTACCGAGAAGCAAAAAATAAATTTGAGATTGAAGAATACTTCTTAAAAGTGATTACTAAGGTGGAATGAGAAATTACTTTGTGTAAAAATGAATGTGGTACACATGTAGTTGTGTGTGTATGTGTGTGTGCATGTGTGCATGCATGCATAAAGAAAATGTTATTTTCGTGTTTGATTCTGCTGAAGGCTGAAAATATATTAAACATTTCTTTGCTGTCGAGGAATATTTGGCTTCAACGGACTCAGCTACGGAATGGGTCATTTCACTTCCACATGTTGGTATCCATAGAAATTAATACCAAAATCAATAAATGGTAAATGACATTCTATGTTAAAGGAAATAGATAAATAGAATTGGCATTGAATGTAACAACTTTGATAATTGAAGGAGAATGACTTTGCCTTGAACATTATTACGAATATTGAGAACATACACCATGAAAGGGGTTTCAAACACAAGTTCACAATGTGAATTTTCTCTCCAACATTATTCTGTCTCTTGATAATATTAACTTTATCAAGGTACGCTAGTTAATGTAATCAGTATATGTTAAATTGCAAATCAGAATATTTCTCACCTCTAATTTCCCATATGTAAATTAGCATCATTGTGTTGTTGTTGTTGTGTAACTCCAGGTCAGTGCTTACAGAATGGTCATTTTATGTTACTGGTGGTTGGCTGAATCACAAGGTGCAACCTGCAGATTTGGTGTTCTAGTTATGCCTTGTCTCCAACTAAGAACATGTGGCTGCGATCATGCAGTGAGACAGTCTGGGCATAGACTCGTCATCACTTTAATGTTTACTTTTCTATGCTTGCATGGGTGGGACAGAATTTGTTAAGACAGATTTTTTATAGCTAGATATCTGTCCTGTTGCCAACACTTGCCTGTTTCCAAGTTAAGGAATATTACCCAGTTCCACATTAGCCACTGTCCAAACATGATTTCATGAAGATTGGAAATAAAGGATACTGCTTGCATGACATTGATACTCGTTTACAACTATTGTGCAAAGTCAAGGTAAGACAGCAACATACGCATACACACACACATGCACACACACACACACACACAAATACATTCACACATACACACACACACAAATACATTCACACATACACACACACACAATGAGCTTCTTTCAGTTTTGTACTTACAAGGTTTGGGTTAACCTGGGGTTATAGTAGATGACACCCACCCAAGGTGCCACACAACTGAACCCAAAACCATGTGGCTGGGAAATGAACTTCTTACCACATGGCCATGCAGTGAATGCTTGTAGATGATGAGAGTAGCCAAAACTGAGCTAGACAAAGTGGCCTTGTTCAGAATGTTACATTTGCGGGAAGGAGCCTTGCCTCCTACTATGGGACGGGCAGCCTAAATCACCTTTGAAAATCTGCTCTGCTGTCTTTAAAATAGATGAAAATATCAGATGAAATAATCCTGATTATAATATGCCAAAAACTAGATGAGATGGTCATGGCTTGATTGTTAGTGTAATGATATAAGTTGTCATACTGAAAAAACATCGAGTTTTTTAGATTTATTGAGAATTATTGTAAAAATTCCATTTTCATTCAAATCTTAAACTAGCCCCTGCCAAAAAGTCTCTAAGAACCCTTACATATAAACAAAAAAAAATCATTTTATCTTTAAATCCAAATTAGTAATCAAGTTTAGTTGTAAACCAATTAAATTTAGTAACAAACCATTCTTTGCATGTAACTATTTTTCTCTGATATTTGTCCTGACATGGTATGACTGGCCGAATATTAGCTTGGAAACAGGTAAAGGGTGGTGGCAGGAAGGGTATCTGGATGAAGAAAATCTGCCTCAACAAATTCCATCTGACCCATGCAAGCATGAAAAAGTGGATGCTAAAACAATGATGATGATGATGATAGTGATGCATGTGTGTGTGTGTGTTAATAGAATCTGTGCCAAAGAGATAAGGTTGAATTCGATTGGTAGATGAGATCATTGTTTTGAGCAGAACTGTAAATTTGCTTTGTATTCTGGTATTTGGAGAATTAAAGAAACTTGATGTTGTTTATGAGAAAGTGCGATGGCGGAAAACTTTGTTGGAATGGTCATTTCTTGAGTATGAATGCTGCCAACTCTGTGAGGACAAGTGAAATTGGTACTAAATTATTGCAAAGACTATGAAAATGCAATGAGTTTAGCTTGAATAAACATCACTTTTCTGTATGAACTACATCCATAGATTGTAATGGTGTCAGTAAGCTAGTATGGTAGTCCCATAATCAAATCTAACCATAGAGTAATCTGAAGGTTGTGGGTTCAGTCCTTACTTGGAGCATACTTTAAAAAAATAATTGTTTACACATTCCTTTTAAAGTCATTCTTCTAATCTGACCCCAGAAAACAACTGAAACTTGTAAAAGAGTGTTAAAATCACTTTGAATTAGAATTTTGGTAATGCTAGCACACCAAGTAATGGAAGATTTTTTTCTGTATCAGCAAAATTAATTTGGGTCTCCTTAGACATAGCCCTGTTGAGAATTTTAATCTAAATGTGAGCCATTTAGTCTAAGTGCTTTAATGCTGTCTTATCAATAGTGTCCTCATATGAATGTAGTACATGTGTGTGTATAAGGTAGCACATGTGTGTGTATTATGCATGTATTTAATGGTGGAAATGTGTGACACACTTCAATAAAATAAATTATTAAAAGAAAACATGAGCACATAATAGGAAAAAAAAGTATGTGTGTGACTAAGTAAATGGAACTTTTAGAAATGGGAACGAGATGGCATTGATATGGTTCCATAAAGAATTAAAGACTTGCCCGATAGAGAAAGTGAGGTTCTTTGAATGATGGGGGAAGCTCTTTTCTTCTTTTCTATGCTTTAACCCTTTTGTCACCATATTTCTAATGAAGAAAATCATGTTTTTCAATTAATTTCCGAAATGATCAAAATGCTTGAGAGATTTCAGTCAAATAAGCGTGTTTTTCATTATCAAATTAGTACACCATTTCCAAAACTCCACTCTTTGGTCTGGATCAGCTTTGTTGAGAGCATGAACTCTTCTTGGAGTGTAACTTTTCCAATGATAGCACTTGATTTTGAAATTCCTCTTGAAATTTCTTGAACTCTGACAATATGTTCCTTGAGCCCTTTCTTGCTTTATGAAGCTTGTTGATGTCTGCAATCTTCCAGAACATTTCTTTTGGGCATTCTGAACCATTCCATCTGCTTTAAATTTATCTTTAATTCAAATGAGAATAAGTTACATAGGTGGATGTGCTTCAAACTCCCTGCCACCTAAACTGTCTTTGTGTGTTATTTTCAAACCCTTAGCATCACTAGGAAGATTCTGCACTGTTCAATGCTTAGTCTTGGTCCCTTCATTATTTCTAATGGATTAAATCTAAAAGGAAATGACAATTCAGTGAGTCCATCATCATCATCATCATCGTTTAACGTTCGCTTTCCATGCTGGCATGGGTTGCACAGTTTACTGAGGACTGGCAAGCCAAGAGACTGCACCAGGCTCCAATCTGATCTGGCAATGTTTCTACAGCTGGATGCCCTTCCTAGTGCCAACCACTCCGAGAGTGTAATGGGTGCTTTTTACATGTCACCGGCACAGGAGCCAGTCAGGCAGTACTGGCATCGACCACGTTCGGATAGTGTTTTTTACATGCCACCAGTACAGGAGCCGGGTGGGGGTGGGTGGAGAACTGGCATCAACCATGTTCGGATGGTGCTTTTTATATGTCACCAGCACGGGGAGCCAGTTAGGCGGCACTGGCATCAGCCACAACTACAATTTCCCAATTTCCATTTTGATTTTATTAACTAGTAAAGTGTGTACACAATTTTGGGGGACATCACGTGTATATACGAACACGTTCAGTAGGCTCCTATACAAGGCTATGGTTTGCCAACATTACTCCATAGGGAGCATAGAGCTGGTTTTATGGTTTCTCTGGTGTGTATATATTCCTCCCTGGATGGGGTGCCAGTCCCATGTAGAATCAGTCACTTTTACCAGCTGAGTGGATTGGAGCAGTGTAAAATGAAGTGTGTTGCTCAAAAACATAATGCATCACCTGGTTCAGGAATTGAAACCACAATCTTATGATCATGAGTCCAGTATCCTAACCGTTAAGCCATGCGCCTCCACTGTACAAGGCCATAGTAGAACGTAATTGCTAAATATAGTGGAACTGGTCTTGAGACTATATGGTTGGGGGAAGGATTTTTTAACCACACGGCCAGCATGTCTATACAACGATAATTACAAAGAAGGTTTTTAATTAAAAAACAAAAACAAAATAAAACAGCCATGTGGTTTCAAGTTCAGTCCCACTGTATGGCACCGTGGACAAGTGTCTTCCACTTCAGCCTGGGCTAACCAAAGCCTTGTGAGGGGATTCGGTAAACAGAAACTGAAAGAGGCTTATCAGATATGAGTGTGTTTGTGCATGTGTTTGTCTCCCCAACATCGCTTGAGAACCAATGCTGGTGTGTTTACATTCCCGTAACTTAGCGGTTCGGCAAAAGTGACTGACAGAATAAGTACTAAGTTTACAAAGAATAAGTCCTGGGGTCGATTTACTCGACTGAAGGCGGTGCTCCAGCACGGCCACAGTCAAATGACTGAAACAAGTAAAAGAATGAAAGAATAAAAGAATATATATATATGTATGTATGTGTGTGTGTGTATATATACACATATATATATATATACACACACGCACATATATATGTGTGTGTATGTATATGTAAACAGTTGTTTGTATCATATATATTATATGTGTGTGTGTGTGTGTGTGTGTGTGTGTGTGTGTGTGTGTGTGTGTGTGTAGTTGTATTTGCTGACTGAGTTAGTTTTTCTGAGCCGCCACCCAAATCCGACTTTCAACAACTGCAACAGCAGAACTTCCAACTCATTTCCTGCCAACGCTTTAATTATTTGCTACTTCAATTCTTCCTCTCTCTCCTTCTTTCTTTCTTCTTTAATTCCTTGGCAAGAAACTTTTATCAGACTCTTGTTGCTGCTGCTACTGCAGTGGGAAATATTTCTCACACACCCCTCTTTCATCTTTCTCCTCCTCCTCCTCCTCCTCTCCACTCTCTCTTTCTTTCTCCCTCCCTCTTCTTGTTTCTCGATCTTTCCCTCTCTTGAAGTCAGCCCTTTTCTTTGACTATTGTAAACTGAAGAATGTTAAATATTGTCTGCAGAAGAAAAGTATTTCATTTGTAATAGTCATTGTAGTAGAAATAATAATAATAATAATAATAATAACAATGATGATGATAATAATAATAATCATAGTAATAATAATAATGATAATGATGATGATGACGATAATCCTTTCCACTGAAGGCACAAGGCCTGAAAGGATGAAAAGCAAAGTCGACCTCAGTGGAATTAATGCCCTGATGCAGTACCAGGCAGTGGCTTTCATGGCTTCTAATCTTAACTGATTGGAAATGTTATCATGTACATGTTTTGTCTTGGTATAAACAATGGGCTATAGCAAATATTCTGCTTAATACCACACATTTGCTTGTCAGTTGTTTGACCTTAACCAGTTGAGCATGTCCCTTGATGGCTGACGATATGTGCATCTCTGATCATGAGCAGAAGTAGTCGGGGAGCATCATAGCCATGTGTTGAGAGGAATTATTTTGGGTTCGAATAATTCACCTCTGGAAACATGGGTCAGAAATATTTTTAGGTGAGGAGGGACCCCAGTACTAAAATCTCACAAATCATTAAGGGATACAGGGTATAGTTGATTGACCCTTAAATGGAGGAAAAGGGTTGTGTGAATGTTGTGTAAATGGGCCAAAAACAAAAAAACATCTTTTCTTAAGAGTAATTTTTAATCTTATCTTCACTTAAATTAAATACAAAAATTGTAATTATTAATCTCATGCATAATAAAGCTTACAATTTCATTATCAAAAGTGCCTTAAAATATTCTTTTTCATTTGATGATGGCATTATCCATATAAAAGAGAAACTGAAATAGAGCTCATCATTTGTGTGTGTGTGTGCGCGCGCGCGCATATATATATAACTGGTTTAACAGTATAGTTTGTTAAACAAATAAGACATGACTATCTATAACCGACTTCCACGACTTCTCCCACTTCACTGTATTTGTAACGACTAGCACATACCACTCGTCATGTGGGATTGGTGTTCCATTATAATTATTATCTCCAAACAGTATATATATATATATATATATATATATATATATATATATATATATATATATATATATATATATATGTATGTATATATGTCCGTGTGTATGTGCAGCCTTGCCTTGACATCACATGATGGTTGTAAACAAGCATCATTATCATACAAGTGGTGTTGTCCATTTCCAGTCTTTCAGGAAAAACATGTCTGGCCATTGTGAAACAAGAAGGTTGGCTACTGGAAGGGCATCCAGCCATAGAAAATCTGTCTCAACAAATCTGATCTGTGCAAGCATGGAAAACTGAAAGTTAAATGATGATGATGATGATGATGAATTCTGATCAGGACTGGCAAGGGAAGCAACCCTGGAATTAATATTAATTAAAAATTATAAAACAGATGGGAAGTGAATGTCTGGCAGCACATTGACAACTTATACAATAGTTCCTGAAATATAGATAAATCAGGTGGAAAGAAGGAAAGAGAGAAAGCGATTATGGCAGAGGGGGGGAGAGATGAGAAAGGACAGAGGGAGAGATGAGAAATGGCAGAGGGAGAGAGATCAGAAATGGCAGGCTAATGAAAAAAATCCGTAAATAGATATATTGATACGACAGGTCTTGTAAGGAGCTGTCTAACCATCATTATCGACGTAGATGAAAAAGAAGCACTATCTATAAATTACTTGAGGTGCACAAATCTGGAATGGAATGAATTCAGAAGTCGGGGGAAGAATCTGGCTGTCATTTGATATGTGAGGAAATTTCTTTGAGTTTCCAAACCAATTGTCGAAGATGGCACTCCTTTAAGATCAATGACAATACCATTCTGTAAATGTCAGTTTAAAGAAGCTCCCATTATTTCCTCAACCACCTCAAACATCTTTTCTTGATTGCAACACATTTTGAACATCAGAATCATTTTTTTTTTCAATGTTTTGTTTTACTTCTGTTTTGATAACTGTGTTATTCTTTTGTTCTTTTGCTTGTTTCTTTGTAAGCCTAGTACTTATTCTATTGGTCTCTTTTGCCGAACTGCTAAGTTACGGGGACGTAAACACACTGGCATCGGTTGTCGAGCGATGTTGGGGGGGGGGGACAGAGAGACACACACACACACACACACACATATGTATATAGGCATAGGAGTGGCTGTGTGGTAAATAGCTTGCTTACCAACCATATCATTCCGGGTTCAGTCCCACTGCGTGGCACCTTGGGCAGGTGTCTTTTACTATAGTCTTGGGCTGACCAAAGCCTTGTGAGTGGATATGGTAGACGGAATCTGAAAGAAGCCTGTCGTATATATGTATATATATATATATATATATTTGTGTGTCTGTGTTTGTCCCCCCTCCCGCCCAACATCGCTTGACAACTGAACACAAAGACAGACAAAATACTGCCTCCCCTCTCCACACCACAGATGTTATCCAAGGGAAAGGCAAAAGGG
>NC_068984.1:145499430-145502697 GCF_001194135.2 Octopus bimaculoides | reverse complement strand
GGGGGGGGGGGCGATACAGCTTGGCACCTGTGATGTCGCAACTCCTTTCTACAGCTGAGTGAACTGGAGCAACGTGAAATAAAGTGTCTTGCTCAAGAACATAACATGCAGCCCGGTCTGGGATTCAAACTCACAACCTCACGGTCGTAAGCTTGATGCTCCAGATAAAGCCATGTGCCCTTCACGATCTCACTATGACACCATGAACACTTAGAAATTATATTTCTACTCATTTAAACCCCTTTGAATATTACTTTAGCAAATTTAAAGTGATTTCTTTTGTGCTGTAAGCCGTTAACCATTTCTGTGATGCTCCCACCCCACTTCCCTTGGTGACCTAAGTATATGCTTTTCTGCTTGATGGTAACTCAGCATTGCTTATAAGGTGTTTGATATAAGGTTAGGGTTAATGGGGTTAGATATAGAATGGACCAGTAGGAGCTTAAATCTGTAGTGTTTGGGTGTGAGTTACAGTTTAGATAGCAGTTAATTAGATGCAAGATAAACTAATAGACTTTACAAACGAGGTATATTAATAATGTTATGGATAGGGTGTTGGGTAAAGGGGTAGATGAATAGGATGTGAGGCCTGTAGCATGGATGTAAACATGGTTTTCTACTCTGTTGCCTAAAAAGGGTACCATACCCTAATGATTTGGTAATTAAGTTTAAGATAAATTAGGCCAGTTGTGCTGTGATGAGAGGAGTTGTTAATTCAAAGGTCTCCTTCACCTCTGCAGCTGTGTGTGTGTGTGTGTGTGTGTGTGTGTGTGTGTGTGTGTCTTGCGACATGTATATGTTAGAGAGAGAAGTTACAAGTTGGAGGCAGTGGTGGTTTAGACAAACATAGATATGTAGAAATGTTCTGTTGTGATACAAACTGTTTTCTTAGACATAGACAAATGGTGGGAGAGTGGTGAATAGCTGTAATAGTTTGGCTTCTAGGATTACAGTGGAACTATTAAGTGTGGCATCAGTTGAAGTAATAGAAGAGAAGATTCTCAAGAGATTACTTAAAGCAGGAAATTAGTTAATCCAGTTATTAAGCTGGCAGAAAGTTTTTGAAAGTTTTCAGTTTTTGTAATTAGGAAATGTAAGTGGTTAATAAGTGTTTCAGAAAAATCAGAGGAGCTTGAGGGTAACAGGAGGGTCTTTTAGTTAGAATGACTAGTGTCCCCCTCTACGTTATCTAGTGCTTTTTTTTAAGTACTAGAATGACATGGTGTCCTTTGATAAGGGTACTGTAAGTTCTTCAATCTCTTGCTGACACAGAAAAATGTTTTTCACTGTCTCTGAACTCTTTTTTTTAGCATTTGTTAGCATATGTAGGTAAGAAGCTTGTTTCCTGACCATGTGATCTTGGAGTTCAGTCCTACTGCATGAAACCTTGGGCAAGTGTCTTCTGCTATTGCCCCAGATCAGCCAAAGTTTGTGAGCGAATTAGGTAGATGAAACTGTATTAAGCCTGTTGCTTGTGTGTGTGTGTGTGTGTGTGTGTGTGTGTGTTGGTATTTCATTTGTGCTGATGTTGACATTGCTTGTTACTCTGGACGTTCAAAGACTTGTGGAATAAAGACATCTCATCACTTGAGAAATGGGTTAAAGGTTGATAACAGGGAGAGCATCTAGCTGTAAAGTCCAACCTCAAATCAGTCCTCACCCAAGCAATGTATGAGTTTTTGTATGTCTCATACATGTAAGGAGCACTTCTAATTGTAATGAAGAACTCACCAGAGATTCTCAGCAGGGCTTCTTTGAGTTTCCATTTACTAAATCCACCCACAAGGCTTTGCTTGGCCTGGGGCTATAGTAGAAGACACGTGCTCAAGGTGCCATGCAGTGGGACTGAACCATGTGGGTGGGAAGCAAACTTGTTATCGCACTCCAGTGCCTGAAATAATTTTGCATTTTTTTATCAGTGCTTCTTGAAGTAGATAAAACCATGATAACTTGTGAGTAGATAATGGGTTTAAAAACCACTTGGATAGAAAAAGCAGAAGACTACATCCTGTCTGTCATGTTTACAGATGTGGGTTCTTATTCTACAGGCAACCGTTAAGAATAATTATTTCACATTCTCTTGAAGTTTTCAAATTCTTGCCTTTTCGGAAAACCTGTCAGAATAAGTATAAATTACTGCAGTTATTTATGGATTACTTCACCATGTGTCTGACTTCAGATACTAAATCTCTGTAATAGAATGCAATGAAGTGTTTCCCCTAGATGATCCATTGGGATTAGGCATCCAAATGCATTTGGAACATTCAATAATGCTGAGTTCCAAATATATATATATATATATTATACCATATGTTACATATATATTATATCATACCTTGATACTGTGTGGACTAAGATCCCCGTTGACAGGCTGCTGGTATTTATAGAGTGTTAAGCATTTTCCGTATGCTTATTAGGGACTCCTTCATAGAGTAACTGATGCATTTGTTGAGTATATAAACTGTTTGACTGATTGTTTCTCTGGAGATTGTCAGAATGATGTAGACGCCTCTGATAAGAACTCAATAAGGTTTGAAAATCGATTGAGGTTGTTCATCATTTTTCAGTCTGCGGAGAAATGGTTAAAATTTGCTGTTTATAATTATACCATATGTTGCATATATAATTCAGTTTTTGGGATTAATAGATATGCGAGTATTCTGTTTCAGATAATACAAAAAAATAACCTAATGAGTATATCTGAAGGTAAACTCGTGGTATTTATTTGCACATCATGAAATGATATAACGAGAACACCAACAGGGTATGAAATATACTTCCTTAATTATCTCCTACTTAAGTTAAAATTAAAATTATCAATTATGAAGGAACTACATGTGCTTTGGAAGATTATAACATATACATACATATACACATATAAATAAATATATGCAATCATCATATTTATAATTCTACCAACACATCTTCAGGTTCTATTTCAAAATATTGTTAATCTAATTTTACATCACCTTAAAATTAAGTGTTAAATTAAACATTACATTAAAAATTAAAAATTATACTTTATAAAGATGAATTAGTATACATATATCAAACTTATAAAGTCAAGTATATGATATCAAATACAAAATATAAGATATAAAATATACATCAGAATAAAAATGTCTGTGATTACATGTGAAAAATAACATAAAAAGCGCAAATACATATCCTCCTATGGTGGAAACAAGATGTCTTTCAAAATGGTGATCAGAAGAAGTGAAGATAGCAGAGCACTATGGGAATTTATAGGTGATTAGTTCCGGGGGG
>NC_068984.1:145498338-145499398 GCF_001194135.2 Octopus bimaculoides | reverse complement strand
GGGGGGGGGGGGTAATTATACTATGCATAGTTTTATTTAAATTATCTTCTATTATTATCTTCAATCTGACTATGTTGAGAGATATATATAATTTGTTATAATATAATTTTTAGTAATATTTAATTAATTTATTTAATTATTTATATAATCTATTCAAGTACTGTAGAAATCAAAAGTGTGTGGTTATTAGATTCAAGGGTGGGGTTCAGTATTTCATTTTATTAAAAGTAAAATTACTTTTGTGTCTACATTTTACTCCTCATTCATCATATGTATTTACTAATTTATCTTTAGACTGTAGCAGTTTCATAAATTCTGTTATACATAATAAACACATTTTATTCCCAATATTATAAGAGTGGGCTCTACCTATTATACTCCAACTAAGGGTGTACTCTCTTTTTCTAGATTTTAATTCCCATATATATTTACTTAAACCTGTGGACTTACTCAAATTAGGATTTTTGAAAGTGTGGTAGTGTTGGGAGATTCTTTTTTTAATTTCATTAGCTGTAGATCCTATATAAACCTTATTTATAATTTTATTATTATTGTTCTTAGAGTTTACTATACATTTGGTAGAATTGTAAATATGATGATTGCATATATATATTTATATGTGTATATGTATGTATATGTATATATTTTATAATCTTCTAATACTGAAGCACATGTAGTTCCTTCATAATTGATAATTTTAATTTTAACTTAAGTAGGAGATAATTAAGGAAGTATATTTCATACCCTGCTGGTGTTCTCGTTATATCATTTCATGATGTGCAAATAATCACCACGAGATTACCTTCAGATATACTCATTAGGTTATTTTTTTGTATTATCTGAAACAGAATACTCGCATATCTATTAATCCCCCAAACTGAATTATTATTATTGATTTCTATTATATATTTTGTATACTTTTATATAAATATATAAATAATCAAGACCCCACTGTACTATATGCAGATGCATGTAATGCTAAAGGGTTGTACCTGATTCAATTTGAAATTCGTTTTCCCAAATTATTTAAATTATGTTACATACATACATATACATATAT
>NC_068984.1:145486533-145498328 GCF_001194135.2 Octopus bimaculoides | reverse complement strand
TATATACACAACACAGTTTCTGCCTGCCAAATCCGCTAATAAGAGATGGGTTGGCCCAAGGCTATAGAAGTTGCTTGCTCAAGATGCCACATGGTAGGACTGAACCTAAAACTGCATGATTGCAAAGCGAACTTCTTAACCTCACAGCCACACTTGCACCTAATATACACACACATATACACACATGCACACACACACACAAAAGCCCAAATAATTTACTTCTAAATTGCCTCATCATGTGTCTGACTTCAGATATTACATCTCTTTAAAAGGAAGCGTTTCCTTGGTGATCCATCGTGCTTAGGCCTCCGAAGCCACTCAAAGCATCCAACGATGCTGAGCTCCAAAGAACTGCAATGGTGGAATCTATGCTGGATCTGATAATTCATATTGGGGCTTATCTTAATTTTCTGCGATATATGTTCTGTATATCATAACTAGTGGAGGCACAATGGCCCAGTGGTTAGGGCAGCAGACTCGCAGTTGTAGGGTCGCAGTTTCAATTCCCAGACCAGGCATTGTGAGTGTTTATTGAGTGAAAACACCTAAAGCTTCACTGGTTCCAGCAGGGTGGTGAACCCTGCTGTACTCTTTCACCACAACTTTCTCTCACTCTTTCTTCCTGTTTCTGTTGTACCTGTATTTCAAAAGGCCAGCCTTGTCAGACTCTGTGTCACGCTGAATCTCCCCAAGAACTACGTTAAGGGTACACGTGTCTGTGGAGTGCTCAGCTACTTGCACGTTAATTTCATGAGCAGGCTGTTCCATCGATTGGATCAACTAGAACCCTTGTTGTCGTAACCGACAGAGTGCCATAGTAATTATAACTAGTAATACTTCTAAGTATAGTAGTCACCTGGCCCCTATACTGGAAGCTGATTGGAGAATGATAATCTACATGGAGCTTTTACTCATACAGTAATAGCCGTACATTTAACTGTACACACAAGATATAAATTCTTATGATGTAAACAACTTAGTGTAAACATATTTAATGTAGTGAGCCATGGAAAATTTAATTAGAAAAACATATGTGGTGAGGAAAAGACAATATTAACTCAGTGACTAATGTTATTTTAATAAATTTTGGCCATAAAATTGTTTGGTTTCAGCAAATAATTTTATTAGTCACTGTATAAACAGGATGAAATCTGCCAGTAAATTTATTGAATGCAATTTTTAAAACCATGAAACATCATAAAGAATGAGGTAATTTTATTGGAAAGTTGATGGGAATAAATCGGTTATGGTCTTATGACAGGAGACAAGGGAATCTTCTGAAGCTAAACAATAATAGAAGAATTTAAAATACATGCAAAGAATCTCTGCTTTGAATGTGAAAATCTGTAGTAGTTTTAAGCAAAATATGGGAATTATAAATACGAGTGGACATAAAATATATTCTGTGTGTGACAGATTTTAAAATTAGGTCCAGACTTGGCAGTGAAATATGTCAGGCAAACCGTGTTATATGAGGACCGTTGAGTGTTGTTAACTGTGATGGGTGGACCAACTACAAGAACTTTTAATTGGAACTGGCGTCAGGTTTGATGTTGACATAAATATTTCCTATAATAGCCTTTAAAATCACCACCAACATCATTATTTCTACACCTACTGCCACCACCATTACCACCACTGCTGCTGCTGCTGTCACCACCACCACCACCACCACCAATACCATTAGGATGGCTATTGCTATACTAGTCTGATTATTGCCTGGTTTTGTTGGTACTTCATAAATCTCAATTGTGTGGAGGTTGTGATAATGTCAAAGTTTGACTTTTACCAGTGCACAGCTTTGAAAGAACTGTTCTGCTCTAATCACCAGATCAGGAATAAGTTGCCTTCTGGTGGGGCTTCTGGTGGGGCTTCTGGTGGGGCTTCTGGTGGGTTTTCTCACTGTTATACCAAAACGATGACCCAACTAGTGGCACCATTTTATCTTATTTTTTTGGTGTGCATGAGCAATCAGAGCTAACTGCCCCACCCCTCCTATTTTCAATGAGCCAGGGTTGTGAATCATGAGTCAGTCTAATTGTGTATGCTACTAGAAATAACAGCCAAATCTCCCTCATTTAGATAAATCTCTTTATTCAACTCAGTATGTATTTTTTGTTTTTACTTATTCTGTCAGTATCTTTTACTGGACTGCTAAGTTACAGGGATGTAAACATACCAAGCAGTGGTGGAGGAAACACACATGAACACACACACACACACACACACATATGATGGGCTTCTTTCAGTTTCCGCCTACCAAATCCACTCATAAGGCTTTGGTCAGCCTGAGGCTATAGTAAAAGACACATGCCCAAGGTGCCATGCAGTGGGACTAACCTGAAACCATGTGGTTGGGAAGCTGCACCTTTGATTATAAAGTTTTAAAATTGGTTGTATGGTTAAGAAGTTTGCTTTGCTACCATGTGGTTTCAGGCTCAGTTCTGTTGCGTGGCATCTTGGGCCAGTGTCTTCCTTCCACTGTGTGGAAGATCATTATATGTATGTTTGTGTATGTATGTGCGTATTTGTCACTTCCTCCATATCACTTGATGACTGGTGTTGGTTTATTTATGTCCCTGTAACTTAACAGTTTGGTAAAAGAAAACAAATACCAGACAAAAAAAAAACAGAATACTGGGGGTCAATTCCTTTGACTAAAACCTTTCAAGGTGGTGCTCCAGTATGGCTGCAGTTCAATGAGTGAAACAAGTAAAAGATAAAAGATAGTTTTTGGCAGCAAAGTGCCATGAGATATATATGTGTGAGGTAGTGCTATGCTTTCTGCTGTTCTGCTGCTATTCCTAACCAATTTCTTTATATAATCATGAGCAACGTGCAGCTAGACCTATCACACTGCTTCCAAATGTTTGGCCTCCAAAAATCAACAAAAACCTCTCCTTGTGAAAACTTAGCCTTAACATAACCATGACTGTTTCTCAGGGACTAGCCCTTCTCTTCTAGGGGAGAAGCTACCTTAACCCCTAACAGTTATTATCACCCTACAAAGCTCAGGTTAGGGTTGCAATGAAGTACTGCTGTCACATCTAGAATGGTGCTGCTGCACACTCAGGCATCCTAGACTGCATCCAAATAAGGCTCACACAACAGATTGGCATCAGCTCACTCCCAGACATACTCCTGCCCCTATCTCACTGCCAGGCTGTTAACTCTCTCTGCTTTTTACTAGCATCCCTACTCCTTGGAGTTGGCAAGGCTTATATCATCTCCACTCAAGTATTCCCAATCCACTTGTCTCTTCTCTTCTCGTCATATTTGTTGATGTCTTCAATAATAAAAGAAACAGGCAAACCATATTTTGATAAAAGTATAATAAAATCAAAATTTTCTGGACAGTGTAGACTAATAATTACTCTCTTTTTGTAAGCTATATTCTTCCTACTAATACATATAATTAGCCTTCTTCATTACAGTATAAATGAAAGGTATGTCCGTCTTTGTACCAGATTTTAAAAAATTGACAGAAAAATTGTCTGAGAAAAAATATTTACTCATTTTATTTTATCAAATATCTTTGCTTTCTTAATTTAGGGCAAGGTAGAAATTGAACATCTATCAACCAACTATGACACATTAGACAGTTGACCACTGTCTTCAGATTTAATGTCTGTTGAAAAATAAGGAAGGAAAGATAGACAGTCATAAATTTCTCAATATTATAATTTTGTCACTTTATAAGTAGAAAATTTGCATAAAAGCAAGATTTCTTGCAAAGAAAAGAGGAAAAAAAAAAAATACCGACCACGTCTCTCTGTATATTTATTTATTTACTGGGGTGTTAAATTCTGTAATATAATATAAACAAATGACTTAGCTTTGAGAGTGAGAGTGGAACAGATGTAGTTAGGAAAGTAAAGTACATGGGCCATGAACTGGAGTAATAGAACGATGATGAATATCTAAATAAACATTAATTTACTATGATAAATACACAACACAAGAAAGCTATATGATGGTGAATGCTTGGTAGGTTTATGGTGGGGGAGGGCAGAAGATAAAATATTGTGTACCATTCTACCATTCTCCTGGGTATCAGATGGATGGTTATTAGTCAACACTGATATAAGCGTTGGCCTAGGAAGTTTTATTCCACCTGAATTAACATGGCAACAATTGAAGTGAATTATAATGTTATCTAATGACATTGATGAGTTTACTCTGGCTTGACAAACTTTCCATAATATGTCTCGTTAAGTGGTGGCAGTAATTGGGAAAAAGCTGTGTATTTGTTATGGACTGTTAATTTGAATTAGAGAACCGGTTGGTTATCTTTGATTATATTTCTATAAATAAGGTGCTTGCTTCTCAACTACATCGTTTCAAGTTCAATTCTGTTGCATGGCACCTTGGGCAAGTGTCTTCTACTATAGCCCCAGGCCAACTAAAGCATTGTAAATGGATTTGGTGAATGGAAACTGAAAGAAGCCCATCATGTGTGTGTATGGTTGTGTGGTTGAGAATTTTGCTTCACAATTATGTGGCTTTGAGTTCAATTTCACTGTGTGGCCCCTTGGCTTAGTGTCTTCTGCATTAGTTCTGGGCCAACCAATGATGTGAAAGTGAAATTTGGTTAATGGAGACTCTGGAAGCCCATCATGTGTGCATCTTTGTGTTTGTCTCTTATTGCTTGATAACCAGTGTTGGTTTGATAACATCCCCATAACTTAGTGTTTTGACAAAAAGAAACTGACAGAATTATCACCACACTTACAATAAGCTCTGGGGTCAGTTTGATTGATGGAAGTCTTTAAAGGAAGTGCTGCAGCATGGCTATAGTCACGTGACTGAAATTAGTAAAAGTGTGTAGAAATATTTTCCAGGTACTTATTGCGTGCCACCAGCACAGGAGCCATGCTGGTGACAGGCAATAAGCACCATTCATGCATGGGTGGTTGCCAGTGCCGCCTGACTGGCTCCTGTGCTGGTGGCACATAAAAAGCACCCACTACACTCTCGGAGTGGTTGGCATTAAGAAGGGCATCCAGCTGTAGAAACATTGCTGGACCAGATTGGAGCCTGGTGCAGCCTCCTGGCTTGCCAGTCCCCAGTCAAACTGTCCAACCTATGCCAGCATGGAAAACGAACATTAAACGATGATAATGATGATGATGTTCTTCCTTGGTGTCTCCCTTTACTCTGCCCAATCTTCTGGACCATTCCTCTTCTGCCACATCTCCCTGTGGCTTGAGAGTGCACCTCTTCTTCATCTTCTTCTTCTAACTGAGGTAACGGTGTATCTCTTCCACTGCAAGACACCTGTTTCTTCCCATCTATCATACTTTAACCTCTCATCACATGGCATATCTCAGTTGAAGGGTGTCTTGTCTTGTGAGCACTTGGGTGCTTTTTACAAGGCATTGGCAGCAGTGCCTTGTAAAGGGCACCCAGTACACTCTGTGAATTGGTTGGCATTAGGTGGTGGGGTCATCTAGCTGTAGAAACCATGCGAAAGCTAACAGTAGAGCTTGGTGCAATCCTTTGGCTTGTTGGTTCATGCCAAACCAGCCAACCCATGTCAGCATGGGAAACGGACATTAAATAGTGATGATGATGATGATAAAAAAGCAGTTGTAAAATGATATAGATGGTGATGATGATGGGTGATGTATTATGGAGTACAATAGCACTGCTATTGCTCAAAGTGTGCTGACACTGCAATATGGTGCAATACAAGTTTTGTTGCCCAGGAAACACGGTAAATGGACAACATCAATAAAATGTTGTTGTTGATGTCGATGCTGATGGTGACAACAATAATGATGTGGATGGTGACTGTGGTGCCGGTGAATAAATAATACGGTGTGCTGTTTTGATGATGGTGATTCTGTATTGGTGTTGAATGAAGAATAAGATGTTATTTAAAGTAGGAACTATTTAAAAATATAAAACACACACAACAAAAAAAAAAAGTGTTTCTTATTTTAAAGAAACAAACTGATAATAACAAGAGACAAGCAGAAAAATATGGAACGAAATTGCTTCATCATTGCAATTGTTCACAGAATCAAATAGAATAAGAAGTGCCATTATGAGAAGGATATATATATATATATATGTGTGTGTGTGTGTGTGTGTGTGTGTATAAAGTGATAAACTTTGGTAAAGAGAGAGGGAGAAAGAGGGACATGAAAGTGGAATGGAAGTAAATGGGAACCGAATTCTATATGTGGAATCTTATTGCCAGTAAGTGGACGAAAAACAAAATATTAATGGATTTTATTCTCTTGGGGAAATGTGAGTATTTTGAAAGTCTGTTACAAAGAAAGTATATGCAGAAAATTGGGGGGAAAAAAAAAGAAAAGAAAAAAAATTCTGAAATATTGCCAAAGTCTGTGTAGAAAGGTAGTAGCAGTTGGTACCATTGTTTAATAGATGGACAGGTGGCAATATTGGGTCCTTAAAACTAACTGATGAGAGGTTTTGCTGGTTGAGTATTATTATTATTATTATTATCATTTTCATATTTGATGGTATGCACAGATGTGTTACATTTGAAATCCATGTCCTTGATACCAGATCACAATTAGTTTTCTTAGATACCGAAGACCCTTCAAACAATCCCTGTTGTTCCTAATAGAGTCCTCCTCCTCCTTCTCTTTTATCACTTTATAAGGGTCCTAAAAGTAATTAATGAGAAATAATGGTAACTGAATATTTTTACTATTTCTGCCCTTATTCTTACCATTTTTCCTATTTTATTACCATGTTGACCTACCATTTCAAGCGAATGGCTGGCCTTTTTTCTCTTTTTTTTAACGAATTTTTTTTACACCATATTGACTAGAATCGTACTGTATCCTAGGCAAAAACTACGTAACTTCCATTGCTTCAGTTTACCTTGTTATAAATAGTTACCAGTTATAAATTGTGGTTGCAGTTATTGATGAGGGTTTTATTAACTCATAGTATTGAGTTCAATTCTTCTCAATGGCAAGATCTGTGATGTTTAGGTTTTTGGGAAAAAAGGTGATGTCTGTGAGAAATGAGTAATATTCAAAGTGAGGCTGGCTGGCTGGCACTTGAATAGCATTGCTGCTTGAAAGGTGGGCCAGGGGAACCATCTTGTTCATTGTGCACCCTCCTCCCTGATAGTTTGAAGGCTTGTACCACCAGACAGCTGGTCGGCGCTGGCTGCTGGAACTGAAACTAACATTGGAACATGGGTCTAGAGAGGGTGCAGGCCAAAACTATGTGCCCTTCCCCTCCATTGGTCAGTTGAAGCTTAGATTGTGTCATGTGACAGTTAAAGGCAAAGTTAACCTCAGTAGGGATTTGAACTCAAAACCTAAATATCCTTTCTACTATAGGCACAAAGCCTGAAATTTGGGGGCAGGAGCCTAGTCAATTACATCGACCCCAGTGCTTCACTGGTATTTAATTTAGCAACCCTGAAAGGATGAAAGGAAAAGTTAAACCCAGTGAAATTTGCACTCAGAATGTTGAAATACTGCTAGACATTTTGTCCTGCATGCTAACCATTCTGCTGGTTCACCACCTTCACCATCAACATCATCATCACCATCATCGTTTAACATCCGTTTTCCATGCTTGCATGGGTTGGACAGTTTGACTGGGGACTGGCAAGCCAGGAGGCCGCACCAGGCTCCAATCTGATCTGGCAATGTTTCTACAGCTGGATGCCCTTTCTAACGCCAACCACTCTGAGAGTGTAGCAGGTGCTTTTTACGTGCCAGTCAGGAGGCACTGGCATTGGTCATGTTCGGATGGTGCTTTTTACGTGCTACTGGCCCCAAGTTAGTTTGCTTAGGGCTGCCACAAGCCCTTTGGACTCATAAGACCAGAGTTTAGACCTGTTGCAATGGCATGTCAGTGACTGAGATTACATCACTCCCCACCTGAATAAGTTGCTGGTCACTCATAAAATTAGCTCCCCAGCTATTGTTGGTGTTCATTTACAGCTGAGTGGACTGGGACCGCATGAAATGGAATGTTTTGTTCAAGAACACGACATGCTGCTCAGTCTGAGAATCAAACCTATAACCATACAACTGTAAGTGCAAAACCGTATCCATTAAACCAAGTGCCTTCACACAGTCTTGTCTGCTGTGCTACCAATTTCGGCATTACTTTTATTCTGGTTCTGTGAAGTCAGTGTATCTACAAGGGGTTAGGCAGTAATTGGTGGTGAAAAAAATATCAAGATAAACTCTGTAGTTTGATATAAGGTGAAAGAAGAAAAGAAAAGAAAAGGAGACAGAGAACAATGTTCAGTGGAAACTGTTTGCAAAGACCAGATTTGTAGTAGTAGTAGTAGTAGTGGCAGCAGCAGCAGCAGCAGAGGTAGCAGCAGTATTTATCAAAGTGGCTGAGTGTTTGGATAATTTTTCAAAATTACAGCTTAGCTTATAGTTCAGTTTTATCTATGTATATTTTTCAATGAAACAGATGCCAACACAACAATCATTTTGGAAGTAAAATGGAGGAGAAAACACAAACACGACCGATCTGTGAAAGAAGGGGTTTTTTGTTTTATTTGTATTTTCAAGCTGAATATTGATTTCTGAAGCAATAACATGCATAGGAACCACGACAGCATGAGAGAGTACATGTAAGAACACTGAACGGTGATAGAGATTTGATTAAACAATGAAATATGGCCCACTCTGGGTTCTCGGAGAAGGTGGGGAGGAGGAGGAGGAGGAGGAGACAAAAATAGACAAATTTCTGATGAGAGAAATGTCAGTTAATGATTGTGCAAAAAGGAAAAAGCAGAATGTGAAGTGAACTGGAGAATGGAAACTGCTGTGAAATTGCAGAGAGAAAAATACGGACAACGTAAAAGAACTTTAAAGGCAATGATTAGCAAATAAATAATGTTCTTTAATGATTTTGCTGAGTTTAAGATTTCAACAAACATATAATTTCTCTCAAAGAACATGTTTTTCACATGTTTACAATTAATATTTTGGTTATTTTCTTTCAATAAAATAAAAAATTTTGTTTTATATTTTTCAAACGTTAATTCTCAAGGAAATTTGGATATTTTAATCAGATAATGAGATATCTCCAAGACATTGGTAATTACTTATTATTCTAAAGTCGCCATCAATATAAAGAATCAAACATGGTCTTTGTTCCACCGTATCATTTTTATCTTTGAAGATTGGATGTAAAAGAATTGTGAAATTTTTTTAACAGATTTTTGTTTGATAATTAACTCTTCTTAATGAAATAAAGAAATACAACCTGACATTGCAACAGTTCTTCAGTGGGGGTGGGGGTAGGGGCAGTGAAATTAGCAGAAGAGAATCTTTCTTCTCATTATTATTGTGAAAGAAAGATTTTGGTTTCTTCTTCTAACGAAAATAAACCTGTGAGACAGCAGAATAATGCTTTTTAAATATGAGGTCATACTTGAGGCTGTTTTTTTTTTTTGAACTCAAATCGTTATCAAATCTAAAAACAATTAGATATCATTTAATATCATGACATATTATTATTATTGTTATTATTATTATTAACATCCTGAACAAAATGCTTTGTGTCATTTCTTTAGACTTTTCATTCTGAGTTTAAATGCACCAGTCAAGTACTGGGGGGGAGGGTTGCTATCATTGGCTAATCCCTCCCCACAAGTACTGGGGGTTGATATCATTGACTAACTCCTCCCCACAATTACTGGGGGGGGGGCTGATGTAATTGACTAACCTCTCCCCACAAATTTATGTTGACAGTGCCAGCTATATGCGCTAAATATGTTCCAGAAAAAAGGCCAGCATAGCCAAAAATAAGAATCTCAGGGTTGGGAAAATCCTTATGAGATGGAGATCTGAGGTTTCAAACTGTGCTCTCAGCTTACAAATGCACCCCAGGTTGCAATTACACAATGCAAAAGTACTGCAATCCCAGAGTCACGGACAATGAGAGACTTGGGGATCAGTATGTGTAATGATGCATCATTTCATGTGCCTATTACCAAAATGGCATCAAAGTGTAGACAGTTAGAAGGATGAATATTGAGGTCCTTCAGGACAAGAGACCAAGAAGTCATGTCAGTCGTGTGGGAGACCTTTGTTGTCAACTGCCTGGACTATCGCTCTCAGCTGTGGCCACCACATAGTGTCAAATTAACAGCAGGACTTGAAGAAATTCATTGCTATTTTACTAAAAAGATTGCCAGAGTGCAGCAGATGAACTACTGGAAAAAGCTGAAAAAACTATCGCTTTGCTCCCTGGAATGAAAACACAAGAGATATGGAATAATTTACATGTGGAAAATTGTGGAGGGGGCTAATATCTAACTTTGTGTTCAAGAGTCATACAAGTGAACATACTGGATGCCATTGCATAGAACCAAAGTTACTGTCCACTTCATCTAAAGTGGGGACCTGGTACTGCAATAGCTTGGGGCTCGAAGCCCCATAGCTCTTCAATGTCCTGTTGAAAGAATTAAGAAGCCTACACAATGTGGATGTGGATGTCTTCAGAAAGGAACTGGACATTTTCCTAACCATGATACCAGATGCACCAACATCCCAACATGAAGTTCAAATAAGGGCAGCAATTTCAAACTCCCTCAAATACCAGATATAAACCAGGATAAAAAGGCACACACAAGAGTGGTGGTATGAAATCCCACCACACAAAAGAGGGCTGTGGAAAGGGTACAAAGTTACATTGGTGCTCCAGCATGACTGCAGCCACATGGCTGAATCACATAAAAGAAATAGGAGAAATAAACATCCATTCCATAGCATTTTCAGATATATATTTTCTAACCACTATTTTCCCACAAGATGGCCAGCACATGTTGAAATGGAGGAGTGGGCTTAGGAGAGAACGACTCTGCTTCTCCTCCTTCTTCTGCCTCAGGCTTAGATGACATTTGCTGCAGTAATCCACCAGCAAAGTCTTCAGTGTGAGGCAGCGAGCAACTCCCACCAGAAGTAGCAACGAATCTAAAAACAACAGCAACAAATGATGATGATGATGATGATGATGGCAGCAACAGAATCACTGACATCAACATGGACTGTGACAACTCCAATAACAACAATAAAGTAACAACAATAATAAAATAATCAGCAGGAGCTTTAGTGGCAACAAAAAAACTGTGTCAGCAGCAGCAGCAGTTATGTAAACTAAAAGCACAGCAGCAGATCTTGATGATTTTTCTCTAGAATCTTGGAGACAATTTTTCTCTAGAATCTTGGAGACAATAACTTCACTTATATTACAGTGACGTTTGTTTAAAAATCAGGGTCATCATCATCATCATCATCATCATCATTGTTTGACTTCTGTTTCCCATGCTGGCATGGGTTGGATGGTTTGAGAGGAGGCGGCCAGCTGGAGAGCTGCACCAGGTTCCAATTGTTTGTCTTGGCATGGTTTCTACAGCTTGATGCCCTTTCTAACGCCAACCACTTTACAGAGTGGCACTGGGTGCTTTTTATGTGGCACCAGGACCAGTGTTTTTTCTGTGTCTTTTGCGTGCCACTAGCACAGGAACCTTCTACGTGGCACCAGCATGAATGCGTTTTATGTGGCACCAGCACATGTGCTTTTCTATCTAGGACCAACACAGGTGCTTTTTTCATGGCAAAGGACACACACATACAAACATACTCATGCACGCACACACACACCCTGGGGGATCTTTCAGTTTCCCTGCAGGGTTAGCCTAAACCTGAAGCTATGTTGTTTCAAAGTGAAATTCTTCACTGCATTGTCATGTCTGCACCTACGTATGGTGCCGTGTGCAGTATTGCTGTCATCCTGGTGGTGCCATGGCTGAGCTGGTCTGGGGGTGG
>NC_068984.1:145479959-145484017 GCF_001194135.2 Octopus bimaculoides | reverse complement strand
GTTGGAAGGGTTCACAAATGCTCAAGGCACACTGTATGTCATGTTTATGCTTCTACAGCCCCTATAAGAACTTGAGGGATCAAAAAGAAAAGCAGTTTTAATGTATTTTTGTATATATCTTTATTGATGTGTGCATGTTTATCTATATTTATGATTGTATATATATACTTATGTGAGCATGTGTATATATATATATATATATATATATATATATATATATACACACACACAGTAGATCTCCTTTGTTATTATTTGATTTGGGCTTAAAAGTTCAAAGTGGACTAAACCTTTCATATCCCACCAAACAGATAACAACACCATACGTGGGTGAAGACCTTCTTTAACCTGGGGTGCCAGTGTTTCTCCTTTCCCTACCTACTGTCTTCAGCACTTGACATTTTTATAGAGAACCCATTTCTCGTTACCAGTCACTATTCGGTCCACAAAAAGGTTCATTTGTGAGACGTGACAGCAAAGAAGAGCACACATTCACTCTCTGCCATGATTAGACCCGAAAAGTTTGTGAGGAACTCATTGACACAGATTGGTGACTTTTCCAATGGCACACAAGTGTCGATGAATGGTTGAATGACCAAATCCAAGCTTCTCTGCTAGTCCCTCAACAGTTACAATGAGATTTTCTTCCACCAGGGTTTGTAGGATGTCCTCGTCAAACTCTACTGATCTTCCAGGATGAGGCTCATCCTCTTGGCTGTAGTTTCCAGATCAGAATTTCTGGAACCATCGTTGACACTGGTTTATGCCTATTGTCTAATTCCCATATACTGCATTAATAATCTTCGCACTTTCCATTGCGTTGTTGACTTTATTGAACTCATAAAGCAAAATATGCCGAATATGCTCCTTTGTCACTTCTATTATAGCTTTGAAAAAATAACTGTTAAAATGAAACTGCACTCTTCAAAACATGCACTAAGAATAAGTATAATGTAAAATTACTACCTGCTTTTATAGCAAATTGATGCAAGTAGTTTATCCTGTCCCCCCCTGACTTTTAATTCGTGCAATTGAAAAAAAACACATTATTTATGGGATGACCCAGTATATATATATTGTAAATTTGCAATACATTTACAAGAATAGTAGTCATAGTGACTTTGAAGTTCCATTGTCTCTTTTGTACAGCTAGATGTCCTTCCTAATGCCAACCACTTAATAGAGCGTGTTGGTTGCTTTTTAAGTGGTACGATCACTGACAGGCTTGGCAGGCTTCCATACAGTTTCTACCTACCAGATTTGTTCACAAGGCATTGGTCGGTCCAGCGTTATAGTAGAAGGCCCTTCCCAATGTGCCATGCAGTGGGGCTGAACCTGAAGCCACATGTTTGCAAAATGAGCTTCCAAACCACACAGCCAAACCTGTGCACATTTAGCCATTTAAGAGAAGGTCTTATAAATATCCAGATTTATGTTTATGGCCCTTAGTTTCCATAATTCCATTAGTCGGTTGGAAATGAGAAAGTTTATTTTTATGAAAAGAAGAAAAAGAAAAAATAACTATTTTAAATCTGAATTTGAATAATTCTTATAACATCATAAACAGATGCTTTTTTGTAGCTGCTACCATTCCATTTTATTCCATTTTCCTATTTTATTTAGATGTCGTTTATTTGTTTGCTTTATTTATTTTTCAATTCCAACTGCCATTCTTCCAGTTCTAACTCATTTTTAACACATTGTGTCTGTGTTTCTGCTTTATTTTCCCCCCTAAAATGTATTATTTTTACAAGACAATAATCATGTCTTTCTTATTTGCTTCCATTATGATGTTTGTTCTATATATTTCACCTCAGACAGTCTGTGATTCATTCGCTTTAGTGGCCATGGAATAAATTTCACCCTCAGCTTTTAAGTTTTTTTTTGTAAACAATTGTTTATCTACCATTGTGTGTGTATTTGGTAAATGTAATTCATAAGGTCAAGCCCATAACCTCTAGACATTTTTAAATACACCCAGAATTAATTCTGTATTCATTATCTTTTTTAGTCTGACACTTGACTTTTTGGATTAGTCTTGTATCTTATACCTGTTTCAGTCATTAGACTGCGACTATACTGGGGCATCGTTTTGAAGGGTTTCCGACACTAATTTTCTTTAAGCCTTGTACTTATTCTGTTGATCTCTTTCATTGAACAACCAAGTATAAAAGGGTGTAAATAAACCAACACCAGGTGTTCAGTGGTGGCAGGAGATAAATACAAATGCAAAGAGACACATATACACAGTCGCATCCCTACAATGCAGTCCTTGGACTCATTGGATCTGGTCAGATCATATGGGTTTCCACACAGTTTCCACCAACCAAATTCACTCACATGGCACGGGTCAGTCCTGGACTGTTATAGATGACACTTGTCAAAGGTGCTGTGCAATGGGACTGAACCTGAAACCACTTGGGTGCAAAGCAGGTTTCTTAACCACACAGCCATTCTGTGAAAAAGAAAAGAAGTCAAGATCTTTGACAGATTCTCATGGAAGGCCTTGATACACTTTAGGCACCAAATTAGGTCCTAATCAAGTAGACCCTCCCTAGGAAGAAAAGTATTAAAGAGATTCTAGCCTCGACAATCCTTATTTCTGATTCAATGTGTATGAAATTTGAGAAAGATTTAGCTGCTATGTCTTAGAGGTCAGGGGAAATGACGTGGAGGCCTGTTCATTAGGTCATTGGCCTTGATATTGTTTTAGTCATCATCATTACCACCACCACCATCATCATCATCACTTAACTTGGCCCTTATTCTTGTTCCACATTATTAATTAATTTTACCACCACCACCACTTTGCCATTGTTTGATCTAAATAACAACAACTACAACAACAATACAACACTGCAAGGTGTGAGGGAGGGGGGGAGAGATGGAGATACAGTCATAACCCCCCCCTCCCGGGCCACTAGAGGCACTTTACACACACACACACACACACACACACACACATACACACACACACACACTTTAGTGTGAAATGCAAGCCAATAAGTACATGTTTTACTAGTTCTGTTTGATCTCTCTCTCTCTCTCTCTGCCAACTTGCCTGTCTGTCTGTCTGTCTCTAATTTCTTACTCTCCCTCTCTGTCTCCCTCTCTCTCTCTCTTTGTCTTTTTGTGACTGTTCCTGTCTCTGTCAGCGATAATTTAGTCAACCATGTTTTCTTCATACACTTACACACATGCATCCACACACATACATGCACACACACACACACACACACACACACACACACGCACGTACTCTTTCTTTCTCTCTCATACGCACACACGCGACAAGGACTATCACATTACATCCCTCTTTCACAATGTCCTCTTCCCCACATTGTATTGAATCCTACACTGTGTCCTCTCACCCACACGAAGGTGGCGGTGGTTGATTGTTGTGGTTGGTTGTAATGATGATGGTGATCTTTTTAGTTTTTTAAATTTTTTCTTTTGCTGTGGTAATGGTTTCAGGGGCAATAAGTGGATGGTAAGGGTTGGGGTGGTGGTGGTGACAATAGTATTTTTAAAGACGGTATTGTCTGTGATGATGATGATGATGATGATGTTACTAACACTGGTTGGTGTCATTGTGATGATAGTGGTTGCTTCGTTATTAATGTCTTTTTTTTTTATAAGCCCCAGCCTATGATAAACGGCTCTCCGCTTGTGACCACCCTATCTTTTTCATTCATGCAGGGAACCTAGTGCATATGATGCAGTGAGTCCTTCTCTAAGCTGGCACTTGGGGTATGACTCGAGGGCAGGTCTAGGCTATTTCTTGCAGGTCAAACGACCACTTAAAGACTCCAGTATAGTCTTGTTTCGACTGTGATGGTGGTGGGGGGTTTGGTGGTGTTGGTCATGGTTGTACACTTCAACTCAATATATGACAATATATAGCAACATTTCAATGGAAATGTGTCTACTTATATATGTGTGTGCGTTTGTGTGTGTGTATAATATATATGTATGTATATATACTTATGCATATATATAAATGTATATATATTTATGTGTGTATGTGTGTGTGTGTATATATATATATATATATATATATA
>NC_068984.1:145474411-145479859 GCF_001194135.2 Octopus bimaculoides | reverse complement strand
TATATATGTATATATTTGTATATATATATATATATATATATATATGTATGGAGCAAATAATTCATGAGAACTAATTTGTGATAATAACAGAATTCATAATAGAGGCAATTGCAGGCCCTTCACAAAAAAAAACACAAAAAAACGTTAAATAGCTGAAGGATTAAAATTAATCAAAGGACCTACTAAGTATGTCTACCTGCTGGAAATAACAGTCAAATCTCTTATTTAAATCACCAAAATACACTGATAATAAGTACAGAAATCAACTGTCTGAAGGCAAATGTTACTGTCATCCAAGCAGTGTCCATCAAACTCAAAGCATAATAACAATAACAATAATAATAAAATGCCTCACAATATTTCATTACATTTCTTTATATTCTGAGTTCAAACCTGTTTGAGAGATTTTTACCTTTCATCTTCCCAGTAGGTTCCATAACAGAATTACCAGTCATATACTTTGGGCCGATCTAATAATAGACTATGTGTGCCCCCCCACCACCCACCACCCACTCCTATCCATCTTTCTCTCAAATTGATCTTCCTGTGCCAGTTTTAGATGTCTTTATAACTGAAAGGATGGCTAAAAAGGAAATCGGTTAATTTTGGAAGAACACAGGAAATATTGAAGGAAATTATTTAATGATTTCAAGAATGTTAGATATTTCCGCTTTATGCCATTTTTACCGACATTAAGTCTTTAAAAATTAGTTTTGAAATTTTCTCTTGTTTTTTCCTCTCTCTCTCTCTGTGGTGTGTGTGTGTGTTTGCTATAATGCCTGTTAATTTGTTTTTTCTGTCTTCGTGAGAAAGCCCTGACTGTGTTCGCTAAGATACGGCATTGACAATCCCATCACAATTACGCTGTTATTATTGTTGTTATTATAATTATTGTTGTTGTAGTTGTTGTCTATTGTTGTTTTGACTTCAGCTAAAAGAAATACCATATTTCTTACATCACTGCTGTGCTTGCTGGGAAAGAAGCTGTTGAAGATGAGGGGCCCATAAAGAAGAGGACGTGGGTGGGAAGATGATGTTTCTATATTTTCCCCTGGTGTGTGTGGGAATGAAGACTGCATTCTTCTGATGAGAAATTATGTAAGCCACATCTGTCTTGTTGTTTCTTCCAACAACGGTGCAGAAAGATAATGATGATTTCATTTGTAGTCACGTAACTTGTTTTTAATAGGGAGACGGGTACAAGAGTCATTCGTTTCAGACAGTATATTACTGGTAAAAAAGTTGTGGATGCCATGAGGGAGCCTCCGTGAGGTAGCTCGATCTGCTAGAAATAACTACTACATCTTTGTCACTAGCAAGGGAAATATGAAGTGGGGAAAGACAGACTTGATAATGTAGTCTGAGATACACTATGGCTAAGGGGAATGTATCGGAAAAAAAAAAAGAAATAGGATGGTCACATCCGGAACACCATTAACCTCGAGGTTTCCTTAATTGGTGTTGACCTGGCACTAAACAGCCACAACATTGGTAAGGATGTTAGCAATACTGAAGAAGTGATAATCCTCCTCCTCATTCTCCTCCTCATCATCATCATCATCATCGTCATTCATTAATCTTATTTTTCTTGCCTGCTTTCCCCGCACTCCCAAGTGCAGCTCTGTGTGCCTTGGGTTGTGCTGTGGTTTCTTTTACCATTCTTAATTTTACTGTATTGAGAGTACCCCGAGTGGGATCTGTGCAGTGCCTAGCACACATCCTACTATCCTCGGGTTTTGCTTCTATGACTGTTATTCGCTTTATTGTTTATTTAGCCCCGGGTCTGCCTTGATTGAGCAGACCTCTGATCAAAGACATTTCATCTATGGCACTTTGTCCCTCTTTCACCAGACTTGTGCTTCCTTCTCTAAGACCGTAGACTGAGATTGTGAAGGCACGTGACTTAGGGTATTCAGCTCATGATCATAAGATTGTGGGTTCAATATCCAGAGATATGTTGTGTCCTTGAGCAAGTCTCTTTATTTCACATTGCTCCAGTCTACTCAGCTGGCAAAATTGTACTGTATTTCAAGGGCCAGCCTTGTCACATTCTGTGCCATGCTGGATCTTCCCGAGAACTACATTAAGAGTAAGTGTGTCTGTGGAGTGCTCAGCCACTTACATGTTAATTTCACAAGCAGGATGCTCTGTTGATCAGATCAAATAGAACCCTCATCATCGTAACTGACAGTGTCGGGTTTTATTTTAGACTGAGATTAAAAGGAGATTTGGCTGCTATTTCTTGCAGGTCAAAGGACCATGTACAGGTCTGTCTCTTTTATTCCTTATTGGTTAGTATTAAGTCCAATATTCCATGCCACTCTCACCCTTGCACACCTCCACACACAAGAAACCACATGCACCCTACACTACACCGTTCATTAAACAGATATTGATGAAATAAAACCAGACTGGATTAAGTCCTGGGGAGAATATCACCATCATCATCATCGTCACCATCATCATCACTATCATCATCATCATCATCATCATCATCATGTAATGGCTGTCCTCCATGTTGGCATGGTTTGACAGGATATGGCAAGGTGGAGAGCTGCAACAGGCCCCAATTGTCTGCTTTGGCATGGTTTCTATGGCTGGATGCCCTTCCTAACGCCAACCACTTTACAGAGTGTGGACTGGGTGCTTTTTATGTGGCACTGACACTGCTACTCTAGTGGGGTTGCCAACTAACCTGTGAGAAGAACACCTCTCAGAGGAGAGGGAGTACAATCAAGGGAAGTGGCTGTGTGCCAGGTGAAAGGTTACAGTATCATAGCAGATGTGATTAACTAGAAACTCTTGAAGGCGGTGCCCCAGCATGGCCACAGTCCTGTGACTAAAATCATTTGAAGGAATCTAAGAACTTACCACAATAAATATATTCAAACAATATAGACGAACAACACATGAGTAAGATAACAGCCACTGCTGTAGATCGTAGAATTCTCGTTTGTTAATTAATGTAAGTAATTCGATTTTCTAATTGTCTGTCATGTTTGCTGTAGATAACCCAATGTGTGTGCAACAAACTTTGGCATTAGACCTGAGATTCCAGTCTTACAAATTGGCAGGCCAATATTACTAACACATATTCAATATTAACTCTAATTTCTATCTTTTTTTTTTTTCATATTTCAAATTCTTATCTTTTAATTAAATCTTTCAATCTATTCAAACACTTTTTAAGCCTCACTAATTTATTGATTAAAAACAATTTAGAATGTCGATCACTCAAATTATTGACCAAAATTATTTGACTTTCTTTAATAAATCAAGGAAACTTTGTAATTATCGTTAACTGGATAAATATTTTATGCAACAGTCCAGGTGAAGTGAATTATGGCAATTTTGAGGATCCATATTATTCCTTTTATTGCCTTATTGAAGTACACTCTCCTGTCAATAGCCATAGAAACCATTCCAAAGCAGACACTGGAGCATGATGCTGTCCTTGGAGCTATTGGATCCTTTCTAACCATCCATGTTGAACCATCCATGGATGAAGGTGCATGGGCTTAAAAGATGCTACTCAGTTTTGGCAGGCTTCGTTTTTGAAATCACCTCCAGCCAGTAACTTAAACTCTGTCCTTGCGTTTATTTGACACAACCAGATTTTTTTCAGAAGTCGAGTACATCTGAGAATCTAATGTCAAAGAATCACATGTCAAATGTGGTGCATAACCCAGATAATTGTCTGTAAAGTGACAATAAATTGTAATTCACTAACAGAGATAAGTAGGTACTTAGCGAAGAAGAAGTGGACAGGTGAGAATATATTGTTGGGTAGCCAGCCATCAATATATCTTCATTTCTGCCTACGTCTTCCTTCCCAGCTGCCTGTTACAGTGTCCTCACTTCTGTCTGCTTTCTACCATGCTACCTACCTAGCTTTATCTACCCTCTTATATTAATCACTGTATTCTTCTCCTCTGTCCACCCTCTGTAGCTACCCAGTATTGTATCTTCTCCTCTGTCCAGCCTCCTCTCTCCATCGTTCTATCTTTGTTAGTTGATAACAACTTCTTTCCTTACCGAATAACTTATTAACAGACAACACAGTCTCCAGATTCATTAGAAAGATGACTTACCAGTTAACATGGTGTTCAGTCAAGCATTTTCTTTCTCTCAAACCTTACCATTTATTAGTGAAAAGTCTGCTGCAGCAAACATCATTTGTTTATTTTTACATATTTTTACATTGTTTAATGTTTTTCTTCTGGAATTCTCTGTGCATTTCCTAAATTAATGTTTTCTGCAAAACAACTGAAGACTGAGATAATTCTTAGAGAAAATGATAGGATACAGGATTTTAATTAATTATCATTAAATAAATTAGATTCTCAGAAAATAATGCTGTTTGTCTTCAGTAAACAATGGCTTTGAAAGAATCAAAGTTTTCATGCCAATACATGTACAATATTATACACTGACTTAGTGATTCTCTCATCGCTACTTCAGCTCAGCGTATATGGTGAAGTATATGTATTGCTGAAGAGGTGTAATAACACCAAAACATACCCAAAGTTGTCTCCTGTATTCCTGTATTTTTCAAAAGGATTAAAATGATGTATATCATTGAGCTAGTGGTGTCTTTTCCTCACCACATAATTCTAATTAAATCTTTAATGTTCTCTATATTAATTATGTTGAAACTAACTTAGCTATTGTTTTCCATACTGATGGCAGTGCTGAGTAATTAACAGTCAAGGGTTCATGCTAACATATTGACTCTTCTGTTTTTAAGCCTTTAGTTACTGACTGTGGCTGTGTGGTTAAGCAATTCACTTCCCAATCTAATGATCTTGAGTTCAGTCCCACTGTGTGGTAGCCTGGGTGTCTTCTACTACAGCCCCGGCCAACCAAGGCTGTGTGAGTGGATTTCATCAGTGGAAACTGTAAGAAACCCATCTTTGTACATGTGTGTGTGTGTGTGTGTGCATGTATTTTTGTGTCTCCTTTTCTTGTCATTGTGTAATGGTTATAAATGAGTATGAACATCAAAGATGCAATATCATTCATTTCCGGCACTCTCCAAAGACGTGTTCATCACATAATAATAATAATTGTTCCTATTCTAGGTGCAAAAGGCTTGAAATTCTGTTGGATGATGGTAGTTGATTATATTGACCCCTGTGCTCAACTGATAATTATCTTATTGATCCTGGAAGGATGAAAGGCAAAGTTGACCTCAGTGGAATTTGAACTCAGAACGTAAAGACGGATAAAATGATGGTGAGCATTTTGTCCAGTGAGCTAACGGTTAAAGCCAAAATGTTTGGAAAAAACTGTAAAATGTTATTGACATGTGGAACACAGCATCGACAGTCTGGTTATTTTAGATTCCGAGTGAGAGGGAGTGGGGGTGGGGGGTGGAGAATAGCAGTGCATTAAGGAAGCTTGGTGGTGGTGGTGGTGGTGGTGGGGAGAGAGAGTGTGAGAATCTTT
>NC_068984.1:145472083-145474401 GCF_001194135.2 Octopus bimaculoides | reverse complement strand
GGAGAATAGCAGTGCATTAAGGAAGCTTGGTGGTGGTGGTGGTGGTGGTGGGGAGAGAGAGTGTGAGAATCTTTTGGTAGTGTTTTTGAAGTTGTGTTTAATCTATGTTGATGAAGTTAATTGAGAATGTCGTTGGTCGTGGCCATGTTCCTGATGGAAGCAGTAGTGATGCTGGAATGATAATGATAGACAGCAGCTAATGTGGAAATAATGTGGAAGACGAAGAACTGGGTTGGGCAGAGGTAGAGAGAGGGAGAGAGAGAGAGAGAGGTTGTTGAAACTTTTATATTAATGATGCTGCAGATGCTGCAAGCTTTTCAATGGTCTCCAGTGATGTTTAAAATCTATCGCAAAGGTCTGTGTCAATATGTGCTGAAATAACAGATACACACAAACACATACACACGTATAGGCACACACCTTTCGCTCCATCTACATAAATACGCATATTTATATACGTATGTATGTATATATGTATACATACACAGATACACACAAACACATACACACATATACACATACACCTATTGCTCTCAATCTACATAAATGTCTTGTTTTCCTCAACAGCCGACTTTGCTTTCATGACAATGACCCATTGTGTGAACATGGCTATATGTGTTCCCTGCGTAATATATGTATAGCCTTTCATGTCAAGTGTTGTGTCTATCAGTATATTACACACACACACACACACACACACACACGTTTATTTATGTCTCTTTAATACATTTAATATATCCATTTAATGAGCTGGCTAATTCTTGATAAAATTAGTGCCAATATTTTGAATCATTATTCCATCGTGTTGAAGAATTGCAAATTATGGTTTTAGATGGCAAGCAGCAATTCAATTTAGTTTCCTGCACAATTGCCTTCATGTTTTAAATGTAAGTCTTAGAATTATGGCATAGATTTAGCTCAGAATATTGCAAGGATGAGGCACGCTTGATTGGTAGAGTGCAGTTTCAATTTCCAGACTATGTTGTGTTCTTGAGCAAAAACACTTCATTTTAAGTTGACCTACCATCTCTTTGACATCTGACACACTGTGCCTCCATAGCGGCAATGTCAATTTGATGGAAAGAGTAAGATAATATACAGCACAAACATTTGATCATTTTAAACAAATCATCCGTGCAAGGTGTGCAGCAAAAAGCTGTGGAACTCTTGCTTGTTGTTTACAACAAGAGAGTCTACCATTACAGTATGATGCATGCCACTTGTCATCTTGTATGTTGTGTTAATTTGTCTTTTGAAATTTTATCTATTACAACTGTAGCCCTTACTCACTGCATTCTAATCTTGTTGCCTGATTTTGTTGTGTTATTTTAATGTTTTTATAACATTTGGAATTAAAAGTCAAGGGCCGGTGCTCTTCTATTTTTAAGCTTTTTGTTTACCAGGCATGGCTGTGTGGTTAAGCAGTTTGCTTTTCAACCACATGGTTTTGAGTTCTGTCTCTCTCTGGGTCACCTTAGGCAAGTATCTTTTATTATAGCCTTGGGTTGACCAAAGCCTTGTGTGTGGATTTGACAAATGGAAACTGAAAGAAGCCTATCATGAATGTTTGTACTTCCTTGTTTTAGCATCTTGTGATTGTTGTAACGTCATTTTTTTTACTCCAGTGTTCTGCAAAAACATGTCTAGCCATGGAGAAATATAGCCTCGAAGGTTGATGACAGGAAGGGCATCTGGCCGTAGAAAATCTGCTTCAATAAACTTTGGTTGAAACAGGCATGGAAAAGTGAGCATTAAAATGAAGAAGATGGCAGCAGTATATAAAAATAACTAATTTTAAAAGAGAGAGAAAAGGAGAGAGGGTGAGAGGGTTTGTGTTTGTGAATAAAATAATAATGTTTTTAAGCTAACCCCACTCAAGATCACCTCTCATTCCATGACAGAAAAACCTCCAATTTAAAAGTGGCTGTGTGGTAAGATGCTTGCTTCTCAGCCACATGTCTCTGGGTTCAGTCCCACTGCATGGCACCTTGGGCAAGTTAGGAAGGGCATCCAGCTGGAGAAATTCTGCCAGATCAGATTGGAGTCTGGTGTAGCCATCCGCTTCGCCAGTCCCCAGTGAAATCGTCCAACCCATGCTAGCATTGAAAGTGGACGTTAAATGATGATGATATACGCACATATGTGAATGTATATATATTGTATATATATGTATGTATATATGCATATATGTATGTGTGTGCATATATATATACATATATGTATGTTTGTATACATGTATATATATATGTATGTGTATATATATATATGTATATGTGTGTATGTATGTATATATACATATATATACACATATATATATG
>NC_068984.1:145464915-145469962 GCF_001194135.2 Octopus bimaculoides | reverse complement strand
TATATATATACATATCTATGTATATATAAATAAATGTATGCATGCATATACAGACTCTCATATACATGTCCATGTATGTATGTGTGTGTGTGTGTGTGTGTGTGTATATATATATATATATGTGTATATAAAATGAACAGCTTGGTATTTGCTATGATGAAAACGTGAATGTAAAACAGACGTAAAATTAGGAATTGTGATAACAACACAACAATGTCAGTGAGGTTGGATCTCACACAGAAAGTCGTAAGAGGGCAGTCGACAGTCTGTGTTTCATAATTAATTAATTAATTTCTTTTGGCTTTTCATCTCTCTAGCTCTAATTAACGCTGTTGCTTATGCCTACTGCATCAATCCCTTACCCTACTCCATGCACACATACACTATTAACCTATTAACCTTATTGACCAAATATTATCATATTGGTTAGTTTTGGTCATGGGTGGAATGAGGCAGTGGGAACTTGTCTGTGATCTTTGTTATGGTTCCTTGTGGGAGAGATTTTCCCATTCATTGATTGACTGAGGAAAGGCATGAGCACCACAAATCCTTTGCTTCCAGTGTTCTTCTTAATGAGATGATAATATTATGGTAGCACTGGTTGACGATGGTTGCTCAATGTGCTAGAAATAACAGCCAAACCTCTCTCAAGTCTCACATAGATGTTTTAAGAAAATAAAGGAGGTGCAGGTATGGCTGTGCGGTAAGAAGTGTGCTTTTCAACTGCATGGTTTCAGGTTCAGTTCTGTTGAGTGACACCTTGGGTGAGGGTCTTCTACTGCAGCCCCATGCTGACAAAAGCTTTGGTTGATGGTTACTGAAAGAAGCCCGTGTGTGTGAATGTTTGTGTGTCTGTGTTTGTCCCCCCACCACCAATTGCTTGACAACCGATGCTGGTGTGTTTATGTTCCTGTAACATTAGCGGTTCAGGAAAGGAGACTGATAGAATGAGTACTAATCTTACAAAGAATAAGTCCTGGGGTCGATTTGCTCGGCTAAAGGTGGTACTCCAGCATGGCTGCAGTCAAATCACTGAAACAAGTAAAAGAATAAAATAAAAATAAAGGTAAAAGAATTTCGTCAAAGAATACATGAACTCCGTAAATGTCCGTTTTGTGTGTCTCATTCTTTGCAAGACAATATTATGACAGGCTGGATCAACGAGGGGGGTGGGGGTGGCTGGGCTTCCATGTGGTAGCTCAAGATGCTAGAAACACCTGTGAAATCTCTCTCTCAAATAAATAGCCAAGCATCAAAGAATTAAAGTGAGATTTGTTAGATATGCTGAGGACGATCTCAGCTGGAACAGCTTAGATCAAAGATTTGCTTACTTAATCAGGGCTGACCTGGGGCTAAACAGCAGCAACCACAATAACGATATATTATGACAGGTGTCCCTAATTGGAGACATGTTTATAAGCTCAACTAATTACCTTAGTGTACAAGTTTCACTGCATGGCTTAGATTACTCCTTTGTTAATGGTCTTTGAATCAATTTTGGCACAAGGCCAGCAATTTTAGGGGAGGGGTAAGTTGTTACATCGACCCAAGTATTCTACTGGTACTTAATCTATTGACCCCCGAGAGGGATGAAATGCTGCTGAGCATTTTGCCCAGCATGCTAACAATTCTGCCAGCTTTCCACCATAGTAATGATGATGATGATGATGATGATGGAATTGGTGGTGGTGGTGGTGGTGCATTAAAAGCACATCCGAACGTGGGGTGTAACCAACCTACTTATGAGTACCCCTCATTCATTGGACAATAAACTTTGCTTGCAAAGACCTATTGAGGCAAGTGAAATCAAATCAAAATTGCTGACGTGGCCGATGACAGTACCGCTTGATTGGCACTCATGCCAGTGGAATGTTAAAAGCACATCTGAGAATGATCGTTACCAGGGCCACAAATAGGTTTCTGTGCCAGTGGCACGTAAAAAGCACCATTTGAGTGTGATCGTTGCCAGCGTTGCCTTACTGGCACATGTGCCGGTGGCACGTGAAAGACAACATTCGAGCGTGGTATTTGCCAGTGCGCTGGACTGGTTCCTGTGCAGGTAGCACTTGAAAAACACCTTTTGAGCTTGGTCATTGCGAGAACCACCTGACTGGCACACAAAAGCACACACTACACTCTCGGAGTGGTTAGTGTTAGGAAGGGCATCCAGCTGTAGAAATTTTGCCAGATCAGATTGGAGCCTGGTGCAGCCTCCTGGCTTCCCAGTCCTTAGTCAAACCGTCCAACCCATGCCAGCATGGAAAGCGGACATTAAGCGATGATGATGATGCCTTCACAGCTCCTTACCTTCACAAGTTAGTATTAACAAATTTAATGTAGTAAGCATTAAAAATCTAATTAGGAATCGTTAGGCACCAAGGTAGAATATTAACTCAATTACTAATATTATTTCAATCATACAAGTTTACTAAACAGTTCATGAAGGTGTATGGCACAGTGATTATGATGTGGCACTCATGTTCGCAGGGTCATTGTTTTGATTTTCAAACCAGGTGGCGCTTTGTGTTCTTGAGCAAAATACTTCATTTCATGTTGATCCAGTCCACTCAGCTGTAAATGAACACCAGCAATAGCTGGGAAGTTAATCCTCTGATAGACTGGTGTCCTGTTCATGTGGGGTGGGGTGGGGGCTGTAATTTCGGTCAGTTTATATACAACATGGAAACTGGTTTAAGCTCCAACTTTATGAGTTCTCAAACTCACGACAGACCTAAATCTAAAACCAAACAGTTTGGAGATTATTTGGAGTTTACTCATGAGAAATATTAAGAGTTCATAATACAATCCAGAGAATCTTTCACAATTTACACAACACCCTTCAAATTTACTGTAGTAAATTGTACTAAGTTATGCTACCATTATTACTACTATTACTACTACTACCACCACCACCACTACCACCACGCAGTGAGAGTTTGGTGTCTTTGTAAAAAATACTGTGTAGTAATGTGATGGTAACAAGATACAAACCCACAAACTTTGCTTGGTGTAACTTTCCATTGTGTCTGCAGAGAAGCTAAACTTGGGAACAATGATCAAATTTCTTAGTTTTATGAATAATAAAAGCATTTCTTGTAAAAGCTGTTGAAAATAATCTTAAACCATTACAGATTAAGTGGATTAAAACGTTTTTGTTTTTGCCCAGTGAGAGGGAGGAATAGCAGTGCCCATGATTTTATCAGGGTCTTGGAAATCTTGAAAAGAATTGTGGTGGGGTGGGGGAGGGAGAGACCTGCTCCAAATATTTACAACAGAGTGAACTCTACTAAAGGAACCGAAGGACCAGTTGGTGGTATTAAATTAAGTCTACCATTCCAAAATAGGAATGGTTCCTCCAGTAGAATTTCACACCATTCTAATCCATCAAATTCGCCCACGAAGCATTGGTTGATGCCATTGTCTGGTCGCAGGCATTTGGCACAGTCTACTGTGCAGAGGGATTCAATCCAAAGCCATGTGCTTCTGTTGTTTAAACGATTAGAGTTGAAAGGGTTGTCTGAACTCTGACCTCTGACAAATCTTTAAACGGGTTCGGAATCAGTGTCTGTGAGAGGGAGCAGAGAATGAGTTTTGGTCTTACCCAGAAAATTGGCAACAAATTATTTTGTAGAGAGAGATTATACAGAATAATTAGATCTGCGTATAAAAATTTTAAAATGTGTTCAAAGGTGTTGTTGTGTGGTAAGAATCTTGCTTTCCAACCACATGGTTCTGGGTTCAGTCCCACTGCATGGCACCTTGGGCAAGCATCTTCTACTATAGCTTCAGGCTGACCAAAGCCTTGTCAGTGGATTTGGTAGACGGAAACTGAAAGAAGTCTGTCATTTGTATGCACATATATATATATATGTGTGTATATGTTTGTGTGTCTGTCCCCTCACCATCACCTGACAGCCAATGACAGTGTGTTTACATCCTCATAAATTAGCAGTTCTGCAAAAGAGACTGATAGAATAAGTACTAGGCTTACAAAGAATAAGTCCTGGGGTCGATTTGTCTGACTAAAGGCGGTGCTCCAGCATGGCCGCAGTCAAATGACTGAAACAAGTAAACGAATATAAAAATATAAGAAAATTGAAAAGGGTTGTTCTTCTTTTTACAGGATAGCAGGGTGTTATTTGTGGCAGTTTTGACTGCTATGTCTTGCAGGTTGAACAACCACATGCAGGTTCCACATTTATTACTTTGCTCTTGTGGTTGTGGTGTTGCCGGTGGTGGTGAGTGGTGGTGGTGCTGCTTGGCTGGTACTAGTGGCGAAAGAAGTGGTTATACTATTACACCTACCACAGTTACTAATACTACTAGTAGCGATAATGATGGTTAGGTGGTGGTAGTAGTGGTAGCAGCAGCAGTAGCAGCAGTAGTAGTAGTAGTAGTAGTAGTAGTAGTAGATTTATAAGTTTTCCTCACTAACTGTTGTTACATTTTACTCAGACACACAGAACCACCATCACATCGGCAGGGGTGGGGGTGAGTGGGGGGTGGTAGTGAAAGTGCTGTTGTTTACATGGAAGTTTGGATATGTCTGTCACTGAGCTGTCAAAGACTGAAGAACTGTCAGTAACAGAAATTCTATTAAGAAGGAAGTTCTTGTTTCTTCCTAACTCAGAAATTGGTTTCAATTCCATTCCAGTCTGATGGAAACACTAAAAGCAAATTGATAGAACGAATGCCTTTGCAATGAGTTTGAACTTTGTACATTTTCCATTATGTTTAGTTTACCATTATTGTTCCATGAGGAATTGCAGTGATTAGAGAATTCGTTAATTAAGGCTTGTTATTGGATTTTCTTTGTTATCAGTTGTCGGCGTGGCTAAGTGGAAAGAACTTTGCTTCCCAACCACATGGTTCAGGGTTCACTTCCACTCCGTGGCACCTTGGGCAAGTATGTTCTACTACAGCCTCGAGCTAACCAAAGCCTTGTGAGTGGATTTGGTAGATGGAAACTGAAAGAAGCCCATTGTCTGCATATCTACACACACACACACACCATGGTATCTTATATACATATATATATATACATATA
>NC_068984.1:145460087-145464514 GCF_001194135.2 Octopus bimaculoides | reverse complement strand
TGCCATCTGTAGCTGACCTTAAATCAATGAAGCTGAGACAATTAGCAACATTTGAAATTACATCTCTCACTTCTCTGCTTGATTTTAAATCATTTTTAATTAATTATGATTCAAAATGGAGGGTCATTGATGAGTGTGATGGTGGGGGGGGGCATTTAATTAGGGTCAAATAATGATCATCAAAATTGCTCCAATTGATTTTATCGTAAGAAATGTTTGAAGAAATTATTCTTAATTTTCTGTTTTGTTAATCACAAAACTCTTGTAATAGATTCTTGGCAAGCTGAGTTGTTATGCAGTTGTGTGGTTGTTGTGATGCTTGTTGCTGGAACAAGAGAGAAGAGTTAAGCTGGAAGCCAGGGGAAGATGATGAGCAGTGATTTGGCCACCACTGCTGATCCAACCAACAGACCAGTGACAGTGTTGTAGTTCAAGATGAAAACATCCATTGACCATGAGATGCTGTATGATGGCATGAACTTCTCCCAGTCAAAGCTACATTCACCAAAGATCAAAGAAAGAGAAGAAACATCTTGTTTAGGTGTTATCAGCACCTCACCTTCATTGATACTGCCCTGGTCCTTGAGGAAGGGGCAGGGTTGCCACACATCTTCTTTCTCAACCCCTATAAATCAATAACTCCTAGTAACATAATTTTTATTATTTTTTGTCTTTGGTCAGTAAATGTTATGTCTTGTTTGCTTCTCTATCTAGAATTCAAAGGAAATGACCACTATTCCCTTCAAATTTCGTTTCTGTGACCTGGACACCAATATTTTGAAACTGACCTATTTTCCATTACATCTCAGGAGATTCAGTGCTGGGTTGCTGAGGCAGAAATATCGTTTTAGCAAATATTCCATTCTATATTTTTGAGATGAGGAATTACGTACATTATGTATGTGCCGGTGGCATGTAAAAAGCACCATCCGATCGTGGTCGTTGTCAGCTCCTCTGGCCCCTGTGCTGGTGGCACGTAAAAAGCACCCACTGCACTCTCGGAGTGGTTGGCATTAGGAAGGGCATCCAGCTGTAGAAAGTCTGCCAGATCAGATTGGGGCCTGGTGCAGCCTCCTGGCTTTCCAGACCCTGGTTGAACTGTCCAACCCATGCCAGCATGGAAAACGGACGTTAAACGATGATGATGATGATGATAATGACTTACAATGGACGGATAGGTGCAGGCACCACAAGGCATCTGGAGCATATATATATGGATGTGTGTTTGTGTGTCTATGTTTGTTCCCCCAACATCACTTGACAACAGATGCTGGTGTGTTTACGTCCCTGTAACTTAGCAGTTCAGCAAAAGAGACCGATAGAATAAGTACTAGGCTTACAAAGAATAAGTCCTGGGGTTGATTTGCTCGACTGAAGGCGATGCTCCAGCATGGCTGCAGTCAAATGACTGAAACAAATAAAAGAATATATTGGTTTATGTCATTCCATAGCATTTTTGTATTCTATAGAATTTGGAAACTGCACAGTTGCATCCTCAAGCAAGTCTTTTGACTCCTTCTGATGCTGCATGTTTAGTTAAGCCAGCAATTATATGTTTAAACCCAAAAGTCCATTTCCTGGGACATCAAGAAAATACATTGTTCTCTCTCTCTTTCTCCCAATCGATTCTTTCAGCAGACATAAAAAATTTTGTGTATTTTCATCCAAGATGTAATAATCCCAGTGATAAAGAATGCATTTCTAGTTAAACCTCGCAGCTACAATATCAGGAATTTCTGGAAAAGACATTTCATTGAATTCATTTAGATAATCTTCTGATATATTAACGCATTTAGACTTAACAGATTTGTTGTTTGTTTTTCTTAAAGTAAATAAAATAAGCAAAAACAATTAGCTCCGCTATTTTATGCTACACTTTTAATATACAAGTTCCGTGTAAATATACATATAAGACGGTTTAGTTCTAGTCTGGAATTTATGTTTTCAAAATGGGTCTCTTAAGAAAATCATTTTTCTTTGAAGTTAGTGTCTACGAGAAAATGTATGTAGCATTTCTTTTTAATCTAATGGAATGGTTTTTAATGTTAGGTCTTTATATTTTTTAAAGATAACTCAATTAAATTTACAAAAAAATTGTTAAAAAAAAAAAGCAACAATGGCAAGGAGAACAAGCAAAAACAAAACAACAAAAAAACTGTTTTTGTCTGAACATTTTTCAGAAGAACCAAAGATTTTAATCTGGTTCTAAGAATATTAATTCATTTAGAAAATATCTTTGATTCTCTCCATTGACCTGTCTTCACTTGGCATAAAGTCACCCCTCTCGATACTACTCCCCACTGCAGTTGAGGGGGTCTTGTTTTACTAGTTGCTTGCTAACCTCACTGATGTTGGTGCCACATAAAAGGCAGCCAGTACATTCTGTAAAGAGGTTGGCATTAGGAAGGGCTTCCAGCCATATTAAAACCACGAGACAAACACTGGAGCTTGGTACAGTCTGCTAGCTCACCAGCCCCTGTGGAACCCTCCAACCCATGCTAGTGTAGAGAACTGGTATAAAATGGTAACGATGATGATGTCAGACAAACATTCTTTGTTCATGCTGCAGACTCCTTCCTTGTTAGCTGTCCATGTTATGTAATGCTGTTAGGTAGATAATGCATGATTGTACGATTAGAATGTATAAAATATGAACTGAATTCTTTTTGACCAGAGAAAGGAATCTGAGCGTCCCGATTGTCTTTTATTGATTTCTTCTGTGAGATTTTCAGGTATTATTGAATTTTTCAAAGTAATGAAAATGATTTGTATCGACATAGAGAAATTTTGAACTTGGGGCATTAGACATACTGTGTTGAGGACCATTTTAAGGATTTTACCACTGAACAACAAAGCTTCTGTTGGAACTTCTTCTGAGATGAGGAATTATCACATTTTCTTCATTGCCATCATTGTTGCTTTAATGTCCATTTTTGTATTCATAATTACTTGGGTCATTTGGAATTTGTCGAGATTAGGTTTCTATGAACAGATGCCTTTCCTGTTGTCAATCCTCACCTGTTTCCAAGCTCAGTAAACTTCTTAAAACCACACAATCACACCTGTACCAGTGCACCTATATAATGTGTGTGTGTGTGGGGGGGGGGGTGATTGCCACTTTTTTACAACACAAGGCCATCACTTCAATTATTGAATGCTGTCATGAGATCTCTTATAACTAGCAAGTTCAACTTTGGACAAATAAACCCTACTCAAATGTTACAAACATGTTCAAACGTGTATGTAAATGTGTATATGCATATAAATAAGTGAAAAAACTGGAGTCAGTAAGAAGGGGTTGCTTGGACATTTATTTTTTAATGACTCCAAATTTTTCAATTACCTTTTCACACATGACCAAAGCTCAAACGCAAACCTGGAAGTACGTATAATACTACGACTGGATAGCACCGGATGAAATCTGAAGGTGGACAAGCTTTATACTGTACTCTACTACATTATTAACAGAACACATCATAACTACGTGTATATATATATATATATATATATATATATATGCTGTGTTGAACATTGTATGGGGTATTGGAAATGGTGTTGATAAAGGATGTAAATGTTCCAGTGAAGGACGGGAATTGATGCAATAATGATATTAATGTCAGAGGATAGATTGACTTGGAAACTAAGCAGCAATGGAAGAAGAAAGCCAAAATAAACTGCTAAATTAACCTCTGCAGCTTGTGTAAACACAACAACAGTAACAGTAACAAGCACATACTTCATTCAATGGGGATAATATATTACATTTTTTCTTCCATTATCCCAATCTTTTTGCAGATTCTGACCTAACAAAATAGGCATCTGTAGTCATTCTATTCTGGAGATGTAAAGATCAATGAAAGAAAGCCATGTAAATTGATTTGAACATGGACATTTTTGCATCAGTTTTGGTTTTGTTTGTAGTTTTATCTTTTTTTATTCATAAGTCGTTATTGGAGACCCTTTTAGCTGGTATATTTATGGACTTTTCTTCAAATTTAATGTACATTTTAGCTACTGACACAAAGATATTTTTGATTTTCAATTACTTCTGTTTTATTTCAAAGTTGTTTCTTAGTCTAGAAGATGTATTTATTGAATCTTCTCCAACAATTTGTAATCTAGGAAGCAGTAAATCAGTTATCTCCCTCTATTGACCTCTCTGGTGTAGTAGCTCCATTCTAATGTCCCTGGATATAACTGAATTGTTGAGGTGGATCCTGTATTTAATGAGTGCATCATGGTTTCTCTGTCAACATGTATTTTTTAAGATAATTTACAACAGTATTACTGCTTTCTAGGAAATGGTTTTTTGATTTACCTTATAAATTTGTACAGGTGTAACTGTGTGGTAAGAAGTTTACTTCCCAACCATATGGTTTTGGGTTCAGTCTCACTGCGTGGTACCTTGAGCAAGTGTTTTCTACTAT
>NC_068984.1:145456240-145457301 GCF_001194135.2 Octopus bimaculoides | reverse complement strand
GATTTAGGAGAAAGAAACTGAAAGAGGCCCATCATATATTTGTGTGTCTTTGTTAGACCCCACCATTGCTTGACAACTGGTGTTCATGTGTTTACACTCTGTAACTTAGCAGTTTGACAGAAAAGACTGATAGAATAAGTATTAGGCTTTTAAAAAAAATCAAACAATTACTGGAGACAATTTATTCGGCCAAAATTCCCTAAGGCCATATCCCAACATGACCTCAGACCATTGACTGAAACAAGTAAAAGATATATGTGTGTGTGTGTGTGTGTGTGTGTGTGTGTGTGTCTATATAATTTTGTATTAAGGGCAAGCGAGTAAGTACACAGGCTTAGCCACATGCTAAAAGAAGATGTCAAATGGCTCTAAACTACCTTAAATATCACAATAAACATGCGCTGAGATCGGGGGAATAAATGAAAAAGATTCATGAAAGGAGAGAGAGAGAGAGAGAAATATTTAAATATTTTCCATTGAAGACATTCAGAGTGATGAGTTTTTTTACTTGGTTAGAATGAAACCACTAATGGCTGTGCAGTAGACTTATTCTTCCACTATGTGGCCAGGCCTCATCTTTGGCCAACAATCAAAGGCTGTTTATAGTCAGAAATGGCAAAAGAGCATCTACTTTATAATTCCTGATCTGGAATGAAGTCTGACTTTATCCTGTAATTAATCCAGTATTTTCCTTCCTCTATCATTCACATGTCTTTCACATTTCTCCATCTCCTCCGTTCTTCTTCCAGTCACTTGAATAGTTTGCTTTCTTTGTTCCGAATAAACTGGAAGTTACAACTGAAGCCAAAGTTTTATTGGTATTCTGTGTCATATCCATGTAAAGAGAAAAAAATGGTCGGAGAGGTTGAGAGAGAAACGGCAGGGAAAATACCCCAAACATCTACTTTGTATAATTTTGTCATGAATATGTATGTATGTATATGTGTGTGCGCGTGCGTGTGTGTATGTGTGTATCTCATCTTTTACTTGGTTGTCAAGTGGTGGTGGGGTACAAACATATATATATATATATATATACTCACACACACACACACACACAC
>NC_068984.1:145447735-145456230 GCF_001194135.2 Octopus bimaculoides | reverse complement strand
ACACACACACACACACACACACACACACACACACACATACACACGCAATGGGCTTCTTTCATTTTCCATTTACCGAATCCACTGACAAGGCTTTGATCAGCCCTCCATCATTCACCCATGGCTCCTGCCCTGACATGTGAAGGCATGTGGCTTTGGGGTTAGGGTATTCAGTTTACAATCGTGAGGCCAGGAGTTCAATTCCTGATGGCACGCTGTGTCCTTGAGCAAGGCACTTTATTTCACGTTGCTCCAGTCCACTCAGCTGGCAAAAATGAGTTGTACCTGTAATTCAAAAGGGGCCAGCCATGCCACATTCTGTGTCACACTGAATCTCCTTGAAAACTACATTAAGGTCTGTGGAGTACTCAGCCACATGCATGTTAATTCCACAAGCAGGTTGCTCCATTGATCGGATCATCTGGAACCCTCAACGTTGTAACCGAGTGGCAGTAAAACGAACATAGTCCCAAGTTGGAGTGCTATTCTACAAATACGAGGAATAACGGTATGAAGAATAGTATTGAAATAGCTGTCATTTCTGCAGCTTAGACTAATATTTATATATAAGCACTTTTAAATTTACATTCTGTCTGTGTAAGCCTTAGCCCCACCCCTCCCCCCCGTTGTTTTCAGATTGTGTGGTTTATTATTTCTGAAATGTTATCCGTCAAGAAGAAAATACTTTCTGTCATTTGAGAGTGAAGTTGCAGAGAGTTTAGTTTTTAATTTCTGCAAATGAGTTTAAGATATTTGTACAATTTAATTCTTAACGGGAAGCTGTCAGTTGAAATGGGGAATGAAGAGAAAAGAAATTTGATGTGCAAAGAATGCTATTGTTGTGGGCTGTTTACTTCAGGGTCAGCCTTGATCCAGCCCTGATCTACTTCAAGGTCAGCCTTGATCTAGCAGGTTTAGGCCAAAGGGGTGTCAGCCATAACCATCCTTTCTTTTTGTCAAGTTATTCAGATGGATTTATGTAGAGTTGATAAAATGAATTACTTGAGACAAATACTGGGGTCAGTGTAATCAACTTGTCCCCTCCTCTCCAAATAGCTGGCTTTGAACCCTGCAACACACCAGAGCCCATTCAAGGGAGTGTTGTGACTTCATACATCATGGAAACCTGATAATCGATGTTATGTGTCCTTGAACCTAAGAAAAATAATAACAAAAAAGTCTTAAGCTGGTATTGCCTGATGGGAAGGAGATTTAACTACTATTTCTTGTAATTAGAGTGCCCATGTAGAAATTTTGATAATGGTTTCATTATAAAGATAGCTTTATGGTATTGCCTTGAGTGTAGGACATTTACCCCTCCATGGACAATAACCCCCCAAGGACAATTATTCCCCCTGAGGACAACAACTTCCAAGGACAATTACCCCTAAACAGTTAACCCCCAATGTGTACCATATTTTCCGGTGTATAAGCTGCTATTTTTTACTAAGATTACTTTGAGGATACGCACTTAGAACGACCATGTTGAAGAGGAAGATGGTGAGAACCAGTGTTTGGAATGGATCTAAGGAATACGTACAACAGAACGTTGGATGAACTTCCAAGAACAAACGATGCTGTGGAAGGGTGGCACAGGAGTTTTTTTCTTTTTTTAATCAAATGCTGGTTGTTGCCACCCAAACATTTGGAAGTTTTTAAAATATATCAAAAGAGAAGAAGCATTACAACGAGTACTTATGACTCTATCCTTGACGGGTTTTGCTAAATGGCCATCAAGAAAGAAATATTCAGATGTTTCAGCCTGTATTAATGCTGTAGTTAGCAATTATGAAAACACAAATGTCATACAATGTTTGCAAGGAATGGTGTGCAATTTGCACTTTTAGATGATGATTTAAAACTTAATATATTAGAGATGGAGTAATTAACCAGGAGGGGTTATTGTCTTAGGGGGTAGTTGTCATTGGGGTAATTGTCCTGATACGACTGTCTTCAGTGAGTCCTATTGCCAATATGTGGGACTGAATCTTATTTTCGGTTTAAATAATCCTTTACACATGTGTTTAATTGTTTATTGTGATGATAAGTGGATAAGGGAGTGATCTTCTCTCATTGAGAAAAGAGTCTTATTGTGGATTAGTTAAATTAGAGTTACCTTTTTTGGAAACAGATGAGTGTTGGTGACAGGAAAAGCATCCGACTATGGAAAATCCAACAAATTTCATCTCACTTACACAAGTATGGAAAAAAATATGGCGAAAATGATAATGATGTGGACTATTGTGTATGTGTCCGACATCAGTGCTTGGCTGGTCCTTATCTTATTTGACCCTGGAAAGATGAAAGTTAAGAATCAGACCTGGTGAAGTTTGAACTCCTGAATATAAATGAACCGAGTGAAACACCAGAAAGCATTTTATTCACCGCCACCGCCACCACCACCACTCTACCATTTCTGTCATCTACCATTACTTACTTGTAGCTTTGTTCTGTAATTCTTTAATTCTCCAAGAAATCTTTTGAAATCAATGGCACCAAATGGAGAAATATGACAGAAGTTTGGTAGGAAAAAGCTCTTTCTGAAGATATTTACCAGAGTTTTTGTCTTGCTTCCTCTTTTCGTGTCTCACTTGTTCTTATAAAAGTAAAACCAAAATTATCTCCGTCTCATAACAGATTTACTCTTCTCTACACCTCCCACTCTTACTCTCTTTCTATCCATTTTTCATTTATTCTTGCACTCTCTCTCTCTCTCTCTCTTTTTCTCCACTCTGCTCTTTCTCTCTATCACTTCTTCCTTTTCGCTTTCATGTTTTATTCTCCATCTCTCTCTCTCTCTCTTTCTTATTCTTTTCTTCATCCTCTTCCTCAACACCTTTCTCTCTCCTTCCCTACCTACTCTCCCACCATTCCTCTTCCCCCTCACGCAGTCTCTTCTCCCCCCCCCCCATTTTCCTAATTTTTTTTACACTCCCACAATTTCTCTTTCCTTTATTATTCTCACTTCCCCACACCCCTCTCCCACTATCTCTCACCATTTCTCCTTTCTCTCCCCTCCCCCCTCTCCCTTCTCGTTCTCTCCACTCTCTCTCAGTCATCTCCAAGACAAACACAGTCAGTTCCCTTTCTCGTCTTAGATTCCAACTGTAATTGTCTGAGACTAGAACTATTTGTTGTTGTTCTTCTTCTTCATCTTCTCAGCTTCTGCTTGCCATAAATATTGATCTAATCTTTTCGCTAATTCAGCAGAATATTGTAAATATTGATTCGATTCCGTAAATATTGCAATTTCATCTTTTACCTCTCTTATTTATTGTGCCAAACCCACAAACTTCGCAGTCATCTGCCTCGTTAGGCTAACTTTAATTACCTTCCCTACATCATTTATTTCGTTACAGTTCAGTTGTTAAGTTTGACTTCTGTAAAAGCGTGGAGAGAAAATCTAAGTTTTTGTTTATTTTTATTTGTAGTTTTGTTTCAATTAAATTGCTTCTATTTAGGTTTCTGTTAATTACTGATGTCTAGATAGTTCGTTAATGAGTTCCAATTACTTCCAGTAAGTTTATGTAGAACTACCGAGCAGTGAATTTTTATAGGTCTCATCATTTGAATAATAATATGGATGCAGTTTAATCAACAAACTCATCAAGAGACTTGATAATGATTTATTTTGTTTGCCACAAGGGCAATATAAAAGATAACATTACAAAAACAAATTGACAGCAAATATTCTGCTCAATACCACAGATTTGCTTGTCAGTTACTTGACCTTAACCAGTTGAGCCTGTCCCTTAAACAAACCTTATTCAGGGACCTTTTGAACAAGATAGGCTACTCGACCTGAAAAAAATTCTAACTGGGCCCCACCTGTGAGGTCATGCGCTGTTTATCTTGATATGAGATCTCCATGTCGTGCACATATGGTTGCGATGCATGTGCCTGGTGTACCCTTATCAGACGGGTAGTCATGATGGGTATATTGGGCTTCGTATATTTGTACCCCAATGTCACTTTGATGGCATACACTGTTCTCTCACTCAATAATAATAATAGTAATAGTAATAATAATATCAAATTTTGGCACAAGGCCAGCAATTTCAAAAGAGAGGATAAGTCGATTACATCAACCCCAGTATTCAACTGGTACTTATTTTGTCGAACCCTGAGAAGATGAAAGTCAAAGTTGATGTTTGAGCTCAGAGCGTAAAGACAGACGAAATGCTGCTAAGCATCTTGTCCAGTCTGCTAAGGATTCTGCGAGCTTTCCACCTGTAATAACAATTCTTTCTACTCCAGGCACAAGGTCTGGAATTTGCAGGGAAGGGGCCCAATCCATTAACCTCAGTACATGACCAATACTTATTTCATTAGCTTCTAAAGGATGAAAGGCCAAGTCCACCTTGGTGGAATTTGAACCCAGGATGTAGAGACGTTAGATGATGATGATGATGGTAATTTGGTTTCTGATTCTAGTAGCTTTGGTCTTATCCTTATCTTTGTTCCTTATCTTGTATTGAGTAGCTGACACTTGATTCTGAATGACAAAGAGGAATCCCTCTGGCTGGGATGTAATATGTCTTATCACTGTTTCCACTAATTCGCCCCCCCCCCACCACCACCGATACATCTGTCTGTCTATGTTTGATGTGTCAGTCTCTTGTCAAGTAGGCTGGAATGGCTACCCTCAGGTCAAGCAGACGCTTCTCAAGATTCTTGATGCTTCTTACTTCAATGTGTGTGTGTATGGTGTGTGTGTGTGCAAACGTATGCACACACACACACACACACACATGTACATTTGCAATGTTTATTGTTCATGTGCTGAAGAATGCACAATGAATATTGGTTCATTGTTTCTGTTGGGTGTTTGTATGTGTATATGTGCATGTATGTGTATGCATGCGCATGTGTGTGTGTATGAGAAACACTCTATTTCTCCCTTTCTAAATGCCATCAGTGTGTGTGTGTGTGTGTGTATAATTAAATTATAACATAAACTTACCAAGAACTCTAATTTATAATAAACCATTGTTTGCTCCATAGCAAAGGCTGCCATATTTTCCCACATGTTAAAAATCTGATATGCCAATATGTAAAACTAGATACGAACTACAACACTTTTTCTCTCAGTAAACTACAAAAACCGAAGTGTACAGTTACTTCATTATTTTGTGTCTATATCAAATCCTTCGATTATTTCTTCAAATTATCCACACAATAAGAGTTTTAGGGATCTGGGATTGTTGCTTGTGAGACTAGAAGATGTTTTTCAAGATTGAAAGAAGACATTTTTCTAACATTGAAAATACAAAGAAAATTTTTGAGAAGAGAAGACAAGAATGCCTGTACCATGGCTTCTGGTAAATATATAAAATTACAAGTATGGTAATATTAATTTCGACGTAGTCAAGGGTGTAAAAATAAGGTACGAGTCTTTTACAGTGGTTTCTGCTACAATAAGAAACCCCTGGTATGGTAGTAATAATTTAGATCTGAGGTTTTAAAAATAAAGTACCAGTTATGTATTGAGGTTGAGCCAATCAACTCTTCCCCTCCATATTTGTGGTGCTTTTTAAAAATTTTATTACTTGTTTTTGTCATTGCCTTGAAGGAGTCTCGTTAAGCAAATTGATTCTCCCCTCGGTACTTATTTTTTAAAGTCAGGTACTTGTTCTTTCAGCCTCTTTGTTGCCACACTGCCAAGATTTGGGGATGGAAATAAACCAACACCATCAAGCACTCAGACACAATCACACACACACATGCAAGCATGCATGCATGTGTGTGCACACACACACACACACACTTTACAAAAATTATCTACCAATTGCTAATACGCAGTTCTTAAACTGATCTGAAATGTGTGTGAGTAAAACAGGTGTATGGTATGGTCTGTTAAGGAATTTGATATAAGATCCTATCTGGCCAGACATGCATGCATTCATACATTTGTACATACAAGCATGCATGCATGATTGCCTCATCTTGTCAGGTGATTGCCGTCTCACATTCAACCCGATCGTCCCTGATTTAATTCCATCCTTTCATGTGCACAGATCCATCACCACTGGACTTCATAAAACGAAATGATAGTCCGGCACCCATAGGTCATTGGATTGAAGTGGCAAAAGCTTGGTCAACAACACTTTTGCCACTCTCTCGGTCACCATACTAGGTTCCACTGACCAGCATTGCAAGATGACCGCAAGTTTTATGCCAGAGTATCTTTCTTCTAAAAGAGCTGCCGTCCTCACGACTTTGCCAAATGTAACAGGAGTCTCCTCTGGCCCTTGGAAAATCTATTTAGCCCATTGGCAGGACCCTGGTAGGTACTACTGTTTCGGGTCAGAACGGATCTGAGAGTAATGGTCGTTAAGGGGCAACTCCACACTCCCCACAGCTTCCGAACTCAAGACTCATCACCTGATGCAGTTTAATGTCATACCTGGGACCATTATGAAGATATGTACAAATGTACATACAAGCTTACATACACACATACATACACACCCATACATACATACATACATACATACATACATACATACATACATACATACACATATACATACACACACACATACATACATGTATGATAAGCATCTGCACAGTTTATGGCATGAAGTTATAGCAAAAGACACTGACCCCGTGTGCGGCCTAGTAGGACTGAACCCGAGACTCTGGGACTACAAAGTGAACTTTTTGATGACATCACCTTACCTATACGTATTGCCACCACATAGCCATGTCTGTGCTGGTTTAACCGCAAATGCTAACCCTGCACTTATGTTACAAATTCATCATTTTAGATCTTTTCTTCACACTCTGTGAATTATGAAGGAAATGGATGTGAAGAGAGTGAAATAGTTACAACAGTGACAAGGAAGATGGAGAGAAAAAATTCTTTAATATGGTATTTTGGCAGGTGCCTATTACCTCGTTTGAGTACAGAATGAGGCTATGCAAAATGATAGCAAATATTGGATATAATTAAAAAAACTTACCCCAAGAATATTCCAAAAAAATTTCTTTGAAGAAAGAAAATAATTAAAAGATGCCGAGAAATCCAGTTTTGTGGGTTGCATTTATTAGAATTCAAAACTATTCTCAAAGAATGCACAAATGATAGACTGAGATTTTTTGGAACAGTCCAAGATCTAAGAATTATTTATCATTTTTATTCTCTGACATTGTAATTTATAATTGTTTTCTTTTAAATATGAAGAAATGTTCTCAGAAGAAGAATGGTTCTCTCTAGAATTTACCATTCTGATATTGATAGGTTTGCTACTACTTAATTACCATAGCCACTGACACCTTCTAATGGCTAGATAGGATTTTATATAGAATTTCGTACCATGCATCTATTTTACTCACAGAGCTTTCAGATCAGTTTAAGAACTGTATTTATTGGCAATTACTACATCATTTTTGTGAGGTGTGTGTGTGTGTGTGTGTGTGTGTGTGTTTCAACTATTCTTTGAGAGACGTTTATAAAAAAAAATGCAGTCAGTACTGTTTCTGTGAGTAGGTCTGATTTATAAGATAGTGTCTCCATTCTGGTGCCAGTACCGCAAAAAAGCACCCTTTGTACCTCCTATAAAGTGGTTGGTGTTAGGAAAGGCATCCAACCATAGAAACGAAGCCAAAACAGACAATGGGACCTGGTGTGGCTTCAGGCCCTGCCAGCTCCTGTCAAGCTGTCCAACCCATGCCAGCATGGAAAACGGATGTTGGATGATGATAATGATGATGATGATGATGATGATGCTTGTTGATTACATGTTTTATTGGTAATACTTTTACTTTCAACTTGTTTTAGTCATTGGACTGCAGCCATGCTGGAGCTAAGTGACCCCAGTTCTTGTGTTTTTTTTTGTTTATTTAAATTTTTTTTTAGTTTGATACTTAGTCTATCATATCTTTTGCCAAACCAATAAGTTATGAAGACATAAACAAACCAACACCGACAGGCAAGGTTGACGTTGGCAGGATTTGAACCCCAAGTACTGAGTGTTGGGACAAATACCATGAGGCATTCTATCTGGCCGTCGAATGATTCTGCCAAAAAAAAGCCATTAGCTTGTTAGGATCTTTTAGCTTCTACTTGTTAGTCATCAGATTGTGGCCATGCTGGAGTCCCACCTTGAAAACCTAGTACTTATTCTGTTGATCCCTTTTACTGAACCACTAAGTCATGGGGACATAAACAAACCAACATAGGTTGTCAATTGGTTGGAGGAGGGAAACCTACTCACAAGGCTTTGGTTGGCTTGGGGCTATAGTAGAAGATGCTTGCCCAAGGTGCTGTGCAGTGGGACTGAACCAAAGACAACATGGTTGGGAAGCGTGCTCCCTAACTGCACTGCCATGCCCATATCTATGTTGTAGAATAGGCGTTGGCACTAAAGACATAAGAACTAAAACTCTGATGAATAAAATTATAAATTATTTTAAACCGGGTTCAACGACTTTATTGAAGTGAACTTTAAGAAACAAAACAAACCGGAAAAAGAAAAAAAATAGCGTGGGTGGTG
>NC_068984.1:145443513-145447411 GCF_001194135.2 Octopus bimaculoides | reverse complement strand
TGTGTATGTTTTTGTTTGTTTGTGTGTGTATGTGTGTGTGTGTGTTTGTTTTGTGTGTTAGTGTGAGTGGGATGGGTTTTTTTTTTTAATGGGGGGGCAAATGTTTTCACAGCTGGAGCTCCTTTTCACTACTCATGACTCAATTATGGAACAGGGGTGGAACCATTCGCCAGACAGACAAACTGAGGTAAATATAGTGATGTGACCAACGCTGCGAGTAACACATTTGATGTTGCTTAGGCCCGAGTCAACATACACTTAGCACATTTATAATCAAAAATATTCCAGCCATGGCCATCAGCACTTTTTAAAACTTTTTTTTTCATTTTTTATCTTTTACTTGTTTCAGTCATTAGACTGTGGCCATTCTGGAGCACAGCCTTGAAAGGTTTAGTCTGGTACTTATTCCATCGACCACTTTTGTTAAACTGCCAGTTCATGAGGACATAAACAAACTAACACAAGTTGTCAAGTGGTGGTGGGGGTCAGACACAAACACACACAAATATAAAGAAAAATTTTATGTGTGTGTGTTTGTCTGTTACAGGCTCAACTGGTACTTATTTTATCGACCCTGAAAGGATGGAAAGTAAAAGTTAACCACTGCAGAATCTGAACTCAGAACGTAAAGACGGCTGGAACGCCTCAAAGCGTTTTGCCCGGCGTGTTAACAATTCTGCCGATTCACCACCCTCTTCATTATAATGTTATTAACAAATCTTGAACGAGTTAATTTCTATTTACAGATGTCATTTAATTAAATATTTTTTTGTGATCTTTTCGATAAAATGATTTATAATTTTTATCTGATGTTTGTGAAACCTCACAGAAAACAGAACAAAGGACACATCATTTTCTTTTTTTTTTTTTGTGCATTTGGTTTTTCATTTTGTTTAATTTCTAATATTAATGTAAACTGTTGACTCCATTATTTTGGATTCAGCGAGTAATTAGTTTTTCTCGTTTTTTTTTTTCTTCCCGATCCACTTTTGAAGTTTGTTTTGTTATTTTCAGAACTGTTTCCTTTGTTTATTCTATTAACCCTTCACTTCCTGGGTCTGTTTAATCCAGAGTTTCTCAACCGGTGGTCCATATGGCTCTTGGAAAGGGGAAGGGGTCCATATAAGATTTTGTTGTTAAAAAACTTCATCTTTCTTTAACGTCCACTTTCCATGCTGGCATGGGTTTGCAATAAACTGGTTCAATATGCAAAATATTCAGACAACTGTTTTTATACAATTTCTAATATTTAATCATAAAAATATGATAAGAGTTTTTAGACATCAAATGAATATGAAGGTCACCTTCACCTCTTGAGGGAAATAGGAATCAAAGCAGTCCTTAGTTAAAGAATGGACGAGAAGCACTGTTTTAATCAGTGACTGGCCTCGGGACCACTCAACAATAACACTTTTAGTACCTTATAAAAACACACAAACTATTTAATGCAGTGGTTGTTGACTTAAGCCATAGTGTGGGGCTGTATGTACCCTTTGTGTGCTCACAAATGTTAATCAGAAACATTTCAAGGGATACTTATAGGGAGCAGTGGATGTTCAGAGAACCTTTGTGATTTTTTTGTGAAAATAAAAATATTTCAACCATATCATTTATCTTTTACTTGTTTCAGTCATTAGACTGCGGCCATGCTGGAGCACTGCCTTGAGTTTTTAGTTGAATGAGAACCCCCTTTTTTTTTTAAGCTTGGTACTTATTCTGTCAGACTCTTTTACTGAACTACTAAGTTATGGGGATGTAAACAAACCAACACTTGTCAAGCAGTGGTGGGACACACACACACACACACACACAAATGCGCGCAGCAAGCTTCTTTCAGTTTCCATCTACCAAATTCATTCAGAAGGCTTTGGTCAGCCCAATGCTATAATAGAAAACAATTGCCATGCCGTGGGACTGATCATGGAACCTTGTGGTTGGGAAGCAAACTTCTTACCACACAGCCACATCTGTGCTTGTATTTATATTTTAAGCACTTGGCATGGCCCATACCAGTACTGCCTGACTGGCACCCATGCAGGTAGCACATAAAAAGCACCATTCGAGTGTGACCAATGCCAGTGCCACCTGACTGGTACCCATGCTGGTGGTATGTAAAAAGCACCCACTACACTCTTGGAATGGTTGGTGTTAGGAAGGGCATCCAGCTGTAGAAACCTTGCCAAATCAGATTGGAACTTGGATCCAGCCTTCTGGCTCACCAGTCCTCAGTCAAACCGTCCAACCCATGCCAGCATGGAAAGCGGATAACAATGACGACGATGATGATGATGATGATTAAAAATATGAGTAAAACCTTCTGTCGGCGTTAGGGATTAGAAACATGATTGATGATGCGTTGAGGTTTAATGGAGTTTCATTGTGTAAGCCCTCACCATCTCCAGTAATCTATCTTTTATTAGTTTCAATCCTTGAACTGTGGCCATGCTGGGGCACCATCTTGAAGGGTTTTAATCAAACAAATCAACCCAGTCCTTGTCTTTTTTTTAAAGCCACTTATTCTTATGGTCTCTTTTGTCAATGCCTAGTTATGGAGATGTAAACAAACTAACACTGGTTGTCAAGAGGTGGCTGGGGGACAGGCAAACACAGACACACACATATATAGGATGTGCTTTCACCCAGCTTGTCTATAAAATTTACTTACAAGACATTGGTTTGGGACTACGGCAGAAGAAGACATTTGCCCCAAGGTGCCAGGCTGTAGGATTGAACTTAAAACTGAGTGGTTGCATAACCACACATTTCATAACCACACAACCATGCCTGTGCTTATAATTTCTGTCAGAATTTAACAAAGGGGACACCATTAACATCATCATAAACATAATCATTTAACGTTTATTTTTCATGCTGGCATGGGTTGGATGGTTTGACAGTGAGATTTGAACTCAGGACATAAAGATGAATGAAATCTCGTTAAGCATTTTGCCCAAGGTGCTAACGAATCTGTTAGCTCACCACCTTATATCTGCCTTATATCATTACTTGTTTGTGGCCCCTATATTATCCTCTGTAATCCCTCCTCCTAACCCTGTACTATCTTCTGTGTGTCCCCTCCTATATTATTCTCATGTATATCTATCTTACCCTATATTATTTTTTTACACCCCTGATATCATCCCCTGCATGTCCCCCTCTCCCCTCATAATGTCCCCTAAACAATCCCCTTTATCTCAAACATCCTTACTTCACCCCCTCAACCATGGACCCTTCCTCAATTCACCTGCTCTTCCACTCATTAATGCCACTCATTAAATTATTTTTACAAAATTATTGTTCTTCATATTGTTCTATTGTTATTGTAGATGTTGCTGTTGTTGTTGTTGTGGCTGTTGTTGTTTTATTGTTGTTGCTCTTTTTAAATTTGCTTTTGTTGTTCCTGCTGCTGCTGTTGTTATTTATTGTAACACATTTCTATTAGAATTCTAAAAACGGACAAATCTGGTTTCTTTTATAAGCTTTTCTAATCTCCTTTCTCTCTATCTCTCTCTCTGTCTCTCTCTCTCTCTCTCTCTCTCTCTCTCTCTGTCTCTATCTCTCTGTCTCTCTCTCTCTCTGTCTCTCTCTATCTCTCTATCTCTCTCTCTCTCTGTCTTTCTGTCTCTCTCTGTCTGTCTTTCTGTCTCTCTCTGTCTGTCTTTCTGTCTCTCTCTGTCTGTCTCTCTTTCTCTCCCACTCTCTCTCTCATACACTATCACCCTCTCTATCTCACTGTCTGACTGACTCCATCCATATCAACTCACCACTCTCCCTTCCACTCCCATCTCTCTCATTGTTTTCTCTCTCACTCTTTCACTCCCTCTCCCCCTTTCTCACCTTCCACATCTGCAAGCTGCTGTTATTTGTTTATTCATTTATTTATTCCTACCCCCCCCCC
>NC_068984.1:145442476-145443207 GCF_001194135.2 Octopus bimaculoides | reverse complement strand
CCCCCCCCGACACTCTTGCAGTTGTTCAAAATACTAAAAATAGCCATCAAATCTCCCTTAGATAACAACCTGCTGCACTGTTATGTTTTCACTCTTCCTCCATCCATGGCGCATTAGACGAGATGCTGAAGCCATTATGGCACATCAGCAGATTTTGGAAAGTTTCATTATGTAGATGTATCAGAGATAAGCATGGCTGTGTTGGTAATAAGCTCACTTTACAAGCACCTGGTTTTGAGTTCAATCCCCCAGTGTAGGAACTTGAGCAAATGTCTTCTACTATAACCCTTGGACAACCAAAGCCCTGTGAGTGGATTTGGTAGACAGAAACTGTGTGGAAACTCATATATATATATATATATATATATATATATAGGTGCAGGCATGGCTGTGGTGTAAGAAGCTTGCTTCCCAACCACATGGTTCCAGGTTCAATCTCATTGCATAGCACCTTGGGCAAGTGTCTTCTACTATAGCCTTGGGCTGACCAAATCCTTCTGAGTAGATTTGGTAGACGGAAACTGAAAGAAGCCCATCACACACAAACACAAAGAAATGATGTGAGATTCAGTTGAATTAGGTACTTAAGTTGAGGCACCAACCCAGTTCAGTATTGTCCGCACAGCTCGAAGTAAGGTGAATAAAAAGCAAGTAAGGATATCTGGATACCCTTGTCACTTATTTGATTTATATATATATATATATATATATATATATATATATATATATAT
>NC_068984.1:145436166-145442466 GCF_001194135.2 Octopus bimaculoides | reverse complement strand
ATGTATATAGTCCTTAGCCCCCTCTTATTCATCATAGTCCTCCAGGAAATAACAGAGGAATTCAAGACAGGATGCCCCTGGGAGATCCTCTATGCTGATGACCTTGCTCTCATAGCGGAATCACTATCAGAACTAGAGGAGAAGTTTCAGGTATGGAAGCAAGGATTAGAATTGAAGGGCCTTAGAGTCAACCTTGCTAAAACCAAAGTCCTAATAAGTAGGAAGGCAGACAAACCACAAATCCCTTCAGCTAGATGGCCCTGCTCGATCTGTAGAAACTGCTATAAGATGTGCCCAGTGTAAGCTATGGACACATAAGAGGTGCAGCAATATCTTAAAAGAATGACGATGACAATGACAGCTTTGTGCATAAAGTATGAAAAACGCATTAAAAAATGGTAGTTATGTGTGTTTTAACCTTTCAATATAAATAATCCAAACGGCAGAAAATTCTAATAAATACTTGTAACATCTTTAGTCCATAAATGAAACTTAATTATCAAAGAGAAACCGAGCTTGATTTTGTTTTTGGTTCTGTTTTCTATGTTCAGACATATTTCAGATAAATATACACCTGTTTCATCTTTAACAAATTATTGTTGTATTCTGTTAGAAGTTGAGATCTTTCTGGTTTTGCTTTTCTCTTTTTTCTGTTTTTTTGTGAGATAATTTTATCTCTGCACTGCATCTAACTACACTTTACCAAACAACCAGTGCACTGTGACTTTCTGTCAAGCTGAATCTGCCTAAGAACTATGTTAAGAGTATGTGTGTCTGTGGAGTGCTCAGCCACTTGCACGTTAACTTCACGAGCAGGCTGTTCTGTTGATCGGATCAACTGGAACACCCATCGTCATAACCCACCGAGTGCCTTTTTCTTTTTTTTTTTTTTACTTTTTGTGGCTCGAAGCCATTCCTGTCACCAACTCTCATCTGTTTTTTTTCAGGAAAGGGATTATTATAATATGCAGGTCTTTGAAAGTCAAATGCAATAATATTAAGTAATGTCAAATATCAACACTGCCTAGCTGAAACATTGACAACTGCTGTAAAGTGCTGAAATGACTGTGATATTCAATTGACAGCTGATGTTGGGAATGTTTGAGCAAGTTGTATGTAAAATATAAATATACACACATGCATTCTAAACAAGAAATAATCATCATATGTAGGTAAATGAGGGGTGGGAGTGGGGTGATGAGTTTTCGTACCTTTTTCACTTATTTTAATACAAGTATAATTGACCCTTAATTTTTGTGATGTACAAGAAATTCTCTTTTCAGTTGTTTTACTTTTCTGGTGAGCATTTGTCAGTAGTTTTGAGTATTTAAATGGATATTTTGTATAAAGACACAACACAGTTTTCACGGTGTATTTGAACCTGTAACATTTAGAATCACTAAATAGATATCTTGTATAAAAGCATAGTATACTGTTTCTAGGTATATTTGAACTTATGATCTATTGGTTTGCTGGTCCAGATTAATTTACCTTTGTCTTCCATTTGTCTGTTGCAGGATACGCAGTGATCACAACGTTGACAACACATCAGCTATATTGAAAGAATGGGCAAGCTATGCCAAAAAGCTTTATCATTCCATAGACTTAAAGATTGATGAAAAATCATTTGGTAAGGCCTGCCTCTTCACATCTTTTTAATTCTAGTTTCTCTTTAACCTTTTGGAGCCATATTTCTAAAATAATAGTGTTTGTATTTTCAATAAATTCCCAAAGAAATGAAGAATTTGGTAGGAGTAGTGTTTTAAATATGATTTAACAAATCATTCTGGATTAAAATTTTAACTTTCATTTATCAGGAATATAATATTCAGTCTGTTACACAAGCCATTTCCCATTTGTCTGATAAAATGGTAACTCTATATCATTAAGAGTCATTTAATAATGTACAAATCTCTTAAATTTACTTTTAATTGATTTTGTGAGATGTCATGGAAATTGTTGTCACTCATCTGAAGCCTGGTCATTGACATTCTGTAGCCTTGGTCATTGACATTCTGTAGCCTGGTCATTGACATTCTGTAGTCCTGATCATTGACATAGTTCCACTGCTGCTCTAGTTTGCAACCAAAATGTTGACAACGACATGAAATAGGTTTGGTGATGCAAACAGGAAAACAAAACTCAAAACATGAGTGTATCATTCATCAGTCATTCATAATCAGTCATCATCATTTAATGTCTGTTTCCCATGCTGGCATGGATTGGTTGGTTGGTTTGACAGGATCCAGTGAGTCACAAGGTTGCATTGAGCTCCTCTCTTTACTTTGATGTGGTCTCTGCAGCTGAATGCCCCTCCTAATGCCAACCACTTTACAGGGTGCACAGGGTGCTATTTCGTATCACCAGCACAATTAAGGTCACCAAACAGCTTGCAAGACAAGAAAGGAATGAGAAGTAGGAAAAAAAGGGAAAAAAGACCCCTTAAGTAAATGGGTGGGGAGGGGAATGTTTGAAAGTTGGGGCAACAGTTTTTCATGCCAGGTGTAGGGGGGTTAGATATTTTGTCACAGAGGAGATACAAGGCTACCCAAGATTATATAAGGGTGGGTGAGAGTAACTGGAATGAAGACAGCAATGGTGGTGATGTTAGGAATGGCATCCAGCCGTAGAACCAGACTGGAGTCTGGTGCAACCTTCAGCTTGCCAGCCCTGGTCGAACCTTCCAACCCATGCCAGCATGGAAAATGGACGTTAAATGATGATGATGATGACGATGTTACAGATTGACTCAAGGACCAAGAGTTTTGTACATTGACATAATGGCCAGTATATAAATGTAATCACCTTGATTTGAAACCAGTTTGAGAAGGGCTGATGCACAAAACTCTCATCCCTTGGGTCACTCTGTAACTGCTTCCAATTATTAATAATAATAATAATAATAATAATAATAGTAATAATAATAATAAAGACACTTCACGACTTAAATTTCAAATTAAACAGATTTATATATTATTAAATAGCCTGATTGTAATGTTGTTACTTCAGTTTCAACACGTATTCTCAGATCAAATCACCTGTTGGACAAATACAGCTCCAAAATGGGAGCTGCCCACCCCTCTCTCTCCCTCTCCTTTTCTCATTTCCTTTCAAACCTAGAGCTAAATTATATGAAATTCAGTGAAATATTATAATTAAGATTTCTATTGGAATGATTGTAAATATTCTGTTGCTATATTTTATGGAAAAATTCAATTTGTTTAAAAAAATTTTTGCCTTTTTCTGTCTTCACGAAATCAAAAGACAAACAAATACATTCTCCATATATTTTCTATTTAATATACAATACATTCTCTCTCTGTATTTTATATTTATTTAATATACAAATATATTCTCTTTGTATGTGTGTTTTATATTCATTTAATATACAGCTATATTATCTCTATATGTATATTTCATATTTAATATACAACTTCCTCTGTTGCTTACCATATTTCATTTGTCAAACACTTTTTGGAATCACTTACTTGCTTCTTCTTCACTGAACACAACAACATGGTAATTCTGGCATTGCTCTACAGAATGATGTAGAATATTTTAACACACACACACACACACAGATAGATATATAAGCATATTTATGTGTTTGTGTATATATATATATATATATATATATATATATGACTATATATATGATTATATATTTGTGTGTGTATGTTTATGTATGTATACATGTGTGTGTGTGTCTATACACACGCACATACACACACACATTTTTGTATCTATACGTATATTTATTTTTGCATTTATGTGTATATCATTTATAAATGAATACTATACATATAAATAGTGTGTATATATATATATACATGTATATATACTTTATATTTATAATCATCATCATTCCTTTAACAGACGTTAAATGATGATGATATATACACACACACACACACACACACACACACACACACACACACACACACACACACACACACATATGATATACATGACAGTGAATAAGCTCAAATCTATGTTTGAATACAATTTTTACAAAGCCATACATTATTTACTAGTTTATGTCTTGTTTACTGTTTTTCAATGATATGCTAATGTAAAACTTCTAAATTCTGCTGGGGAAATGTTTATCTAATATAAATTGACAGTTTCACAAAAACCTACACTTTTATTGTACAATGTTACTACCAAGATTTTTAACTTACAAAAATGGCTGCCGTCATCTTTGTCAATGAAGTTCAATATCTTTGCATTGAAGAAGTTCTTGTTACGAATTCTATAGGACAGCTGCTCAATGGTATGATACTGTGAGGGAACTAACCAATGCTACATCATATACATCTATTAGGTAATGGAGTGCAAGCATGGCTGTGTGGTTAAGAAGTATGGCTTGTAACTCTGTGCTTTTAGCTACTGTTTCAAAGTGTAAAATCTTGAAGAAGCTTTTTGTACCGTTGTCTTTGGTCAACTAAACCATCATCATCATCATTGTCATCATTTTACATCCGTTTTTCATGCTTGCATGGGTTAGAATGCTTCACAGGAACTGATGATCCAGAGAGCTATGCCAAGCTCTATGTCTGTTTTGGTACCAAAGAGACCAAAGAGACTCTTCTTAATGCCAACCATTTTACAGAGTGTACTGAAGTTTTTTTTTTTTTCATTTGTGTGTGTGTGTGTGTGTGTGTGTGTGTGTCACCAATACCAATGTGATCATCAAGTAACTCGCAAGACAAGACCCTTTAACTGAGTGAAGAGTTGTGTTGAGGGAGATGTAAGTGTGATGGGGAGGATAAAGTGTGTGTGTGTGTGTGTGTGTGTGAATTACTGTCTCTTTGCTTAGACATCATGTGATAGTTGTTAACAAGTGTCACTGTTATGCAAGCGATGTCCTTTTGTTTCCAATCTTCTGTAAAAACATGTCTGATCATGAAGAAAGATTATTACCATAATTGGAATCAGGTGGCAGTCGGCAAGAGGATTGGCGTCTGACCACAGCTAACCTGCTCCAACAAATTCCATCCAACCCATAAACGCATGGAAAAGTGGACATTCAAACAACGATGGTGAATATTGAATATTAGCCACTGAGTTGATGCTGTCTTCTCTCCACCATTATAGTTTTTCTAATTAGATTTTTGATGCTCAATACATGAAATATGCCAGCATTAACTTAACTGTTGATTTTTCATGCAGATAGCGTCTCTGAGTAATTAAAGCCAGCAATTTATTTCCTCAAATATGCTGTCTTTAATAAAGCTAACAGCTTTTTCATGCTTCTCGCACCCAACACCACACTGTAGGCTCTCACACCATGCATTTCAAGAACACACTTCTTTAAATAATAATAATAATAATAATAACAATGATAATGATGATTCTCCATTTTCTTGTTCTTTTTGTTACTACTACTACTACTACTACTACTACTACTACTACAATCTGCTTGTATCAAGCAACTAACTTATACAGGCAGTTCTACGAGTACAACTGATGCATTTAAACGCAATTAGATGTAATTTGATAAGAGAGCATCTCTTCGATTTAATCTCATTTATATGAAAATATATTTCTGAATATTGTGAATTTAATTCACAATATTCAGTATGCAAATTAAAGTATGAGAGAGAGAGTGTGTGTGTGTGTGTGTGTGTGTGTACATTTACATATATATATATAGAGAGAGAGAGAGACAGACAGATAGATAGATAGTTGGTGATAGACAGACAGACGGATGGACAAACAGGCAGACGGACAGACAGAGATAGATAGAGATAGAGATTGAGATAGAGAGATAGATAGAGATAGATATATAGAGAGATGGACAGACAGATGTATAGATAGATGTGTAGATAAACAGTAACATAGATGGATAGATAGATAGATAGTGTTAGACAGATAGTTACATAGAAAGAAAGAAAGAAAGAAAGAAAGCTATAGATAGATAGAGATATTGATGGAGTTGTGGTGTATTAAGTGTAATTTCTCTAGTTAATATTCACTTTGGCATAATTTCGGTTATTATTTAAAATTCCTTACAAGTATTCAAGTTCAATGCTTCCATCTTTCCTAAGGTACATTGCATATGCATATACGTGTGTGTGTGTGTGTGTGTGTGTGTGTGAGATGAATGTATGCAATAACATCTAATTCTTGGCCACAGTTATGTGTTCTATATTCTAAAGTTTTATTGAAGATATCGGCAGAAAAACCACCCCAAGGGTGGATTTTGCTGATCATTATGGTACATTATATCTCATCACTCAGCTTCATCATTTAACATCCACATTCCATTATATACATAGACATATATATATATATATA